>NC_137024.1:16188880-16436380 GCF_032717465.1 Coenobita brevimanus | reverse complement strand
TAACAACATAAAGTGAAAATCTGTCTGTCTGTCTGTCTGTCCACGAGTATAAGGAGAGATAATGAGGGGGGGTTCAACATTTTAAACTTAAGTATATCTGGCCACTGGCTGGGTTTGATTTGGTTCCTGATGAATGACTTTCCCACCCGCTGGCAACCTATAGGAAGCCTACCACAAGTTCCTCCCTCCCCCCCCCTCTCTCTCTCTCTCTCTCTCTCTCTCATCTATCTAACGAAGGGCACAAGCTACACAGCCTGTTCTCGAGACCCAGCAGTCCTATGCGAAACGGACGACGCACACATCTTCACGTTCCTTACTTTTTAAATGGCAAGAACATGGTTACAAATATAATAATGCTTTAGAAATTAGGTAACTATAAGTGTGTTTCATATACCAGTGTCGGCTATGAAGATATGCTCCTTACGTTCATGGTGTCACTACTTTCCTGGCAAAAAATAAAAAATAAAAAAATAACTTGTTCTGCTGTTGATACTATTCAATAATAAGAAAAAAAAATATCCTGGTGAAAAGGAAAATGAATATTGTCTCTACACTCTTAATGCCGATATGTCCTTCCTGTGCCGAACAGTATCATAATAAGGGAGACTGAACGAAACGGAAATACAATTATCGTTAAGGACTTGGTAATATTACAGGTATGCTATTAATTTTCTCTGTTCGTCAGTGAAAGCTGTGACGTAAAAGAAATCCAACACAGATCATTTCACTTATTCTTCTTTTCGTTGAAGGTAAGATGTACAATTCATCAGTGACGTGGTGGAGGGAGAAGGAGACAGAAATGGGAGGGATAATTAATACGAACATCCACTCCGGGTAAATCCAGTCAGTTTGAATCAGATCAAGTTATGGAATTAAAAAAAAAAAAAAAAAAAAAAAGTCTGGTACGTCGATTTATCTAGATTCGTTTTGTGCCAGTCAGGTCCAGTTAGATAAACACGGGCCTTTATAGCTCCATCCTTGCTTTTCACACCCAATTAACTCAAGTCATTCATATAAGTTCAGGTCAGTTCAGGAGTAATTACTCGTAAATTAAATCAGGGCTGAAGAGGTCCTTTTAGAGCCAGTTATATACAGTCGAATCTCTTACTGCATTTTCCTGAATGTACTATCACGAACAAAAGTCCGTTCCCCTAGCCAGCCACTGTGTGAATCAGAAACACCTGAGGATTGAACAACGAAGCAGCTGAAAGAAGTGTCATTTTCACCCAACAGATGGCGCACAGAAATGTTTATGTAGAGAGGTTGGGAGAGGGAGGTGCGACGAGAGGATGTTTGTATCTGCTTGCAGATAACGTAGTTTAATCACCGGATGTTGATATGGTTACGAGTGTGAGAGCGATGGATTACAACATGAACGATAAATAATGTTCGGTGTATGTTGTAGCAACAGCAGTATTTAATATTACGATTACTAGCAAAATACTGAAATCGCACGTGTTGTTTGAGCAGAGGCATATGATACTTCTTACTTCTACACAGTATTTGTTATATTATTTTATTATCATCATCATCCAGACCTCCTTTCCCACCCAAGGGCAGGGTGAGGAGTAGCAATGTCCAGACAGCACTAATTTCCCCAATCCAATAGGCCACGCTTCCATTCACTCATCATTCAAGCCCCCGCAATCCTGGCTCTACCGGATACGCCAAAAACATTCATCACATTCTGCAGCTTCACACAAACGGTCGATAAACGGCCAGCATTCAGACAACCTGTTATACCAAACAATAATTTATTATTTCCGTAATAGAGTTTATTCCACACACTACCAACACATGTTAAATATCTCGCAGATAAAGAAAAACATCGCACACCGCTATGTGTATATCATCAAGAAATGTTGCGCCTCCTCCCCACCAAGTAGTAAGTTAAGTGCAGGTATTATTGATTGAAATACACCTACGGTTACACCTGGCAAGTTTCCCTTAACCTCGGGTCAACATAACGAAAGAGGTGTTCATTTTTCTTTGTTTTCCACTTTACCCCACTAACGAGCTAGTTTAATGTGCAAAAATAGCACTGCAGTTTTTTTTTTATTTTCTCTTGGTAAACTAGCACCTTCAGTGAGGTAAACTGTAAAACAAGGCATATTATGTAGACTATAATTATTGTCAGGCCGAACCTTAGTTGAGGCAAACCTGTGAGAGTAACCTTAGCTTTATCCTGACTCGACTGGTGCGGATGGAATGGGCAGTCCATACATCGTACAGACACTATCAGCTTCCTAGACTCGTTAACTAGGGCTAGTAACTATGCAGTTACATGGGCTGTTCAAGCCGTGCAAAGAAGATGAGGGAAATCTAAAACATTTCTCAGTGACAATTTCACAATAACGAGGACACTGTATTTCTGCAGACATGAGGAACAAATGCTTAGCAACAAGCCACAAGTTAATGATAGATATATATGAAGAAATTTAACAATGTCAAAATGAATTACCTACTTGTGAAAAACAAATACAAAAGAGCCAGAATGATAAGCTAATCTGAACATACAGCAGCACGATAATTCCTGAATAAAATAAAATAGCAAAGACAAAGAAAAAAACGGTGCGGATATAGAGACCACAGGCCGAACATCGACTGCACTGGACTCGTTGATCACTGGTTTATTAGGACTGCTAATCCATTTAATTAGACATTGTATTATACACAGTAAAAATCGTAACCAAAACTTGTGTCAGCAATATCTCGTTAAAAGAATTTCATGTGGTGAAATACCAATGTCATATATATATATATATATATATATATATATATATATATATATACAGTATATATATATACACTATATGGAACACACACAATATATATATATATATATATATATATATATATATATATATATATATATATATATATATATATATATACACAGGGTGTAACAGAAGGTTATGTCATAGCTTCACAGGGTGAATAATTGGGTTAATACAAGTATGAAATGTTATATGACTATTTGTGTTATTTTCAATATTAATAAAGTTATGGCACTGGAATGTGGCTTACAGGTAAGGAAGGTACAGTAAACCACACATGTAAATAGCACCAAGGTATAACACATTTTGTGGGAAAACTGTTTCACTGACTGTGTGAACCATGTATTCGAATCACTGAGCACATCAATACGAGTCATGAAGCTTTAGTAATGAACTACATCATCTCAGTACCACAGAGTGTGGTCACAGTCAGGAACTGGTTCAACTTGACTGACAGTAGTCTTGGAGATGCCATTTTTGTTTACGAACGTGGAATACACAGATATGCACTATATTTATGGGTTTTGTGATGGGAATGCGGTTGCAGCCGTTGAAGCATATCGACGACGGTTTCCAGGACGACGAACTCCTGATCGACGAGTGTTTAATAGTGTCCATCAAATGTTGCGAGAGTCTGGATTGGTTCCTGGTGCGGGGAGATTTGTGGAACGTCCCCAACAAAGAAATCGGGCACAGAGGAGGAACATTATGCGAATGATAGAGTGTGATCCACGAACCAGTACTCGACGACTTGCTGCCCGTCTACACACATCGCATATGACTGTTTGGCGAACACTGCACAGTGAGGAACTGTATCCATATCATATTCAACGTGTACAACACCTGGAACTTGCAGACATAGATAGGCGACTAGAGTTTTGTCGGTGGTTTGTTGCACACCATCAACAGTGCCCCTACATTTTATTTACTGATGAGGCGCAGTTCACCCGTGAGGGAGTTCACAATACTAGGAACTCTCATGTTTGAGCGCACGATAATCCGCACCCAATAGTCCAACGTAATCACCAACGCCATTTTTCTGTGAATGTGTGGTGTGGTGTCATTGGAAACCAGTTAATTGGACCATTCATCATGCAGGAGCGACTGACAGGACGGGTTTACGCACAGTTTGTGGAACATGAGTTGCCAGCCCTTCTTGAGGATGTTCCACCACAAACACAAGCACAGATGTACTTCCAGCATGATGGAGCACTCGCACATTACGAATTAATCGTGAGGAATTACCTAGACCAACACTTTCCTGGCCGATGGATTGGCCGTGGTGGCCCATTGAGTTGGCCACCACGTTCCCCAGACCTCACCCCTTAAGACTTCCACGTATGGGGATACATGAAGGAGCTGGTGTATGAACGTCCACTAGACACACGAGATGATCTAGTACATCGGATATTTGATGCAGCGACACGTGTGAATGACCCTGCTGTTCTCCACACTGTTACAGGGTCGATGTTGCACCGTGTTGAGATGTGTATGCAAGAAGATGGTGGCCACTTTGAACACCTACTTAACTAACTCTTCCATAAGACTATAAAACCCACACACGGGTGTTACAGTAAAGCTTGGTGTTACGTGTGTGTTTTCTCTACCTGTTTTACCTGTAGCCTACTTTCCAGTGCCATAACTTTGTTACTATTGAAAATAACACAGTCATATAACATTTCATATTTGTATTAACCCAATTATTCACCCTGTGAAGTTATGACATAACCTTCTGTTACACCCTGTATATATATATATATATATATATATATATACTGTATATGGAACACACACACAATATATATATATATATATATATATATATATATATATATATATATATATACAGTAATCACTCTAATATCCGGACGCCCAATAACCGAACATCCCCACTAACCGAACCTTATCGTCCTGGGATCAAAGATTCCTAAAATGGTCCGAAAATCAAAAAAAAAAAAAAAAAAAATCGATTTTTTGCCGTCCGTAATTTGAACTTGCCGCGCGCGCCGCGTGAGAGCATTGTTTTGGTTTGTCATTCCTCCGACGTCCGATAGAGCGCCGCTGCATCCTCCCCACTTCCCGCCTGTCTCTCACCGCGACTGGACCTACACTGTTCGCCATGGCTGCCCACGTGCTCGCTTTTGTTGTGGTGCCGTACTTGCTGCAAGGCCTCCTGCTGCTCTCTGCCCTACTCTTAGTGTGTGTGATGATGGCCCCGCCTCCTGAGAAAAGGAAGAGAGTGGTGTTGACTCTGGAGAAGAAACGGGAGATATTGGAGAAGGTTGATGCGGGTTGGTCTTCTTCACGCATTCTCCGCGAGTTCAACCTGGCCCGGTCGACTTTGTTCGATATCAAGCGTTCCCAAGACAAGCTCATGCAGTACACGGCTGACTTCTCGTCGAGAAGCAAATGCAACGTGGAGAGGAAGGTTATGTTTACCCCCAAGTATGCAGAGATCGACCGCTCCACGTTGATTTGGTATCGACAGCAACGTGCAGCTGGTGTGATGGTACGTGGAACGGAGCTGAAGGCTGCTGCTGAGAAGTTTGCAAGGCTTCACGACGCCCTTGACTTCAAGGCATCCGAGGGTTGGCTCTTCGCGTTCAAGTTACGACATGGCCTTACTAACCGTAAAGCACATGGTGAAGCATTGGACGCTAACGAGGATGGAGTGGACGAGTTTCGGCACAAGGTGAAAGGCTTGATCGACAGGGAGGGCCTCACTCTCGGTCAAGTCTATAGCGCTGACGAAACTGGCCTATTCTATCGCTCGGTGCCAACGAACACTCTAGCCGATGAGACGGAGAAGCGTGTACCTGGCCGCAAGCTTTCTAAGGAACGGATATCTGCTTTGTGTTGTGCCAATGCTAACGGCATGCACCGGCTTAAGCCTGTTATTGTTGGCCGTGCAAAGCAGCCTCGGTGCCTTCGTGGGGTGATGGATGTCCTTCCTGTCGTATGGTACCATTCTTTGAAAGCATGGTTCACAGCTGTGATTTTCAAAGACTGGTTTCACCGTCACTTCGTCAAGGAGGTCATCCAGTACCAGACGAAGACACTGGGAATTCCTCGCGACCAGGTAAAGGCTCTCCTTCTCGACAATGCACCTGCCCACCCGTACGACAAGGACTTGGTTGCTGAAAATGGCCGTATTAGGTGCATGTTTCTGCCACCTAATACGACTGCTCTCATTCAACCAATGGACCAAGGAGTGATCGTGGCAACAAAGCGCCTGTACCGTCGGAAGTTCCTGGACGAGGTGATGGTTGTTCTCGAGGACGAGGACGAGCGCAGGGAAGGACGTGACACTCGAGGCAAGCGGACTTTGGAAAACCTTCGCCGCTACAACATCAAGTCTGCGCTGTACAACTGGGCTAGTGCATGGAAGGAAGTCCCTGTGAAAACTCTTGAAAATGGTTGGTCTCGTCTGCTTCTCGGAACAGATGTGGAGTACGATTTCCTAGGGTTTGACGTGGATGACTTCCATGCATGGCTACGTACGCACAGCGACGATGTTGATGTGGACGATGTTCGTGAGTGGTTGGACGACGACGAGGGCGATCCTGGGTATCAGACGTTGTCTGATATCGAGATCGCGTCTTCGGTTGCTGGTGTCAGTCCCGAACTTGAAGATTCCGACGACGAAGGCGATGATGATGCGGACTCCTCTCAGCAGGACACTACTCCAACCATCCCCAAGCTGAGCGCACTCCGGGAACATCTAGAGTTCGTCCTAGACTACCTGGAACACCCGGACTGCGACAGGGAGATGGGGCCCTTGGGACTCGTGGAGGAAGTGCGTGCTTTCCGGCAGCGCATCATCAATCGCCAGAATCGTCGGTCCTTGCGTCAGTCAACGATTGACAGTTTTTTCAGGCCCGTGATCCCCGCTGTGCCAAGCCCTGGTTCCACTCCGTTGCCTCCCCAAGACAGGCCCTCATGCTCCGAGCCACAGCCCAGCACATCAGCTACAGCGGAGTCACCACTCGATGTGAGTTTGCGGCTATCTTCAGAGTCTTCTGTAGTCTGTACGCCATCACCACGACCCACCGATGCACCCCTTGGTCGCCTGCCAGTGATACTCTCGGACTCTGACAGTGAATAAACAGCAAGAACTTCTCCACTAGACCACACGGGAATTTTGAGTGTTGTGCAGTGCAAAAAACGGTGTGTTGTGTTAAGGTTTTCAAGTTGGGAGAAAAGACTCAGTAGAAAAGAAATTTAACGTAACTAACCTTCTTTGTTTTGGCTTTGGAAAATTAAAAAAACTTGGGAAAAGTTAATGTGCAACACTTAAATTAAATGGAACATTATTTGGACTAAAGTAAACACTGTGAAGAGAACGGACTTCTGTGTGTTAGTGACTAAGTTCAGTGCAAGACTTCAGGAAGAGTGTAGTGCAAGTGCTTCAGGAAATCGTTCTTACTGTCAGAGTCCGAGAGGAGGCGGTTATTCATCGAGGTGGCCAGGGACTTGCTGTAAGTAGCCAGAATGTTTCATATTGTACTATTTTCCATACTATACTTACCAGAATGTTTCATATTGTACTTTTTTCCATACTATACTTACCAGAATGTGTCATACTGTACTTTTTTCCATACTATACTTACCTCATGCATGTGCAGTAGGAATGTGTTTTTCAGAGTTAGGTTCGGTTAGAGTCCATAAGTACCAGAATGTTTATTAATGTATGAACATACTTCTAAACCCACATTTTATGTTTCTTTTGCATTTATTTCAGTCATTTATGTGCCTTATTGGTGTAATTTGGGTGTTAAATAGGTGCTATGCATGTCCGGAGGGAGTTGTATAGGTGTTTCTCTGAGTTAGGGTCCATAAGTACAAGTCCATAAGCTGGGGCCCAATATCCGGATGAAACCAATATCCGAACCTACCGATGGCTCTATTGATCCGGATATTCGAGGGGTTACTGTATATATATATATATATATATATACTGTATATGGAACACACACACACAATATATATATATATATATATATATATATATATATATATATATATATATATTGTTACATAGCCTATGATTTCATCATCCTTTGTGTAATTTTAACGCACAGTTGCTGCATGTTTGATCACGAGCGTGTTCTGCCTCAGTCCCCCCCTTCTACCGTTATAGTAGAGTAAGTCGTTCTCTCTGTTATACTTTGCGGGATTTGCAGCTCTCTGTCCCCATGGCTTCATTTGCGCGTCCTTCTTACAAGTTGTATCAGGCTCTGCTGGCCCCTATATAATGAGCTCAGTCTCTGCATCATGGCCACTTAGATCTGCTCCTCATTTTGTTCACATCTCTGTCCTCCCCTGTACAGATATTATTATTGTGAGTGCTCAAGAAATCTCCAAACATCTAGCAGCTGTGTGTAATTTGAGTATAATTGTTGTTGCATTTTTTCTTGTACTGTATAGCATAAGTTTAATTTGTAGGCCTAGTGAAGTTTTTGTAATTCGTGTGGGGTTCTTTATGTCAGTCATTTTTGATAATAGTTTGTATCTGTAATTATTTATCTGGCATTCACTGAGTATTATCTGGTATCTCATTTTATCAGGGCTGACTTAGATAAATTTATTCTTGCTAATTTCGTGTTAATAGAGGCTATTGCAGTTAACCATATATTTAACCTGTTTTTGCCATTACATTATCCTTATGAGTCCTGAATGTTTTATTGTTAGTTTGAGCATTAAACTTTGACTTGTAATTTTACCTAACTCTTTTGTTTTGAACCTGGAACTTTACGGGACAGTAGTGATTTTTAGCATTCTCACTGAAAGTGTACGTTATCTTTCTCTGTTCCGTAACATAAATTTGGCGACCTCATATCAGGATATTCAGGATATTATCATAAGGATATTGTTTGATATTTTGTGACTGTGATATATTCATGATGGCTACTATTTCTACACTTGATGAAGCCAGGGATTTTTTGTCAAATGTGCAAACAGTGTGTGATATAGAAAACAGAACAAAGAATGAACTTAAGCTTGTTGCTCAACAATTGGGAATTGCAGTTCACTCTCATCATTCTAAAGATCAAATTGTTGGCATGATTAATAAAAGCTTGTTTAATGTAACTCCTCCAAATGAGCAAACGCAGATTGAATTAGCTAAGTTACAGCTAGCCCTGCAGGAGGCTCGTGTGAAGGAAGCTGAATTTCAAGCACGTGCTAAGGAGGCTGATGTTAAGGAGGCAAATGCTCGTATTCAAGAGGCAGAGGTACGGGCTCAGGCACAAGTTGAAATTGCTAGGATTCAGGCAGACCATGAGTATCGCATGAAACAAGGTGGAACTGGATCATCTAGCTCTGATGATTTTGATGTGGCTAAAAATGTTAAACTTGTCCCTCCTTTTAATGAATCTGATTTAACAAAGTATTTTCAGTTGTTTGAGAGGGTAGCTACAGGTTTTAATTGGCCTAAGGAGTATTGGCCAGTACTCCTTCAAACTGTTCTCACCGGTAAAGCTCAAGTAACTTATGCATCTTTGCCTCAGGATCAGTCTGATAATTATGATGTAGTTAAGAGCTTGATACTTAAGGCCTATGAGCTTGTTCCTGAAGCTTATAGAGTAAAATTTAGGACAACTTATAAGCAAGATAAGCAATCCCATGTTGAGTATGCAAAAATCAAAGAAGATCTGTTAGAGCAGTGGTTAAATTCTAAGAATGTGGATTCTGATTTTGGTAAATTTAAGCAGATGATTTTGCTGGAGGATTTCAAAAGGTGTATTAGTAAAGATGTAAGCCTATATCTTGATGAGAAAAGAATAGATAATTTGTCTGATGCTGCAGTTTTAGCTGATGAATATGTTCTCACTCACAAGAGATATTTTAGAGGAAAAAGGAAAGCTGAGAGTCAGTACGTTGCCTCTACTCAGAGTACAGGTAACAGGAAAGAGAATAAGGATGATGTTTCTCAGGAAGTAAATACCAGCTTCACCTCTAGATTTCAGAAAAGTAAATGTACTTATTGTAGTAAGCTTGGTCATACTACGGAGAGATGTTTCAGGAGACAGCGTGATGTGAACAAAAAGGAGTCTTTAAATATTCAGTCAATTGGTCTAGTGTCCACTCTTGAGAGTTCCCAGAATTCTTTAACTGAGTTAACTGAACCTGCTTTGAGGGGTAACTTAAATTCTCATGATGGAGCTCCTCTTTTGAGCAGTAACGTGGGTGACACTCTCAAGAGTTCCTGTGCTAATTTCCTGTCTGATGGTTTTGTCAGTCCTCTGGACAGTAATGACAGGAAATCAGTTAAAATATATCGTGATACAGGTGCTTGCCAATCCCTTATGCTGACCAGTGTTCTAGGCTCTAATTTTAATTCCTCTGATGAAACTGTAATCTTACAAGGTGTAGGGAATAATTACTTCTCTGTTCCTCTGTGCAGAGTGAATTTAGAGTCTGGTTTTGTTAATGGTTCTGTTATGGTTGGGTTGGTTGAGACACTCCCAATGTCAGGTGTAACTTTCTTACTTGGAAATGATATTGGTGGAAGTCAAGTGTGTCCACCTCCTCAGTTGTCTAGTGAGCCAGTGGTTGCGTCCCAGGATTGTGATGTCCCTGATGTGTTCCCTGCATGTGCTGTCACCAGGGCTAAGTCTAAAGTTACTGGTGATTTAGAGGATAATGATGATGATGATGATGTTATCCTAGCTGACACTTTTCTTGCTAATTTGGACCACTCACCAGATGAGGCAGTACCCCGTAGTGTTGATAATTTGTCTCGTCAAGAGTTGGTTGAGTTGCAAGTTGCTGACCCTGAGTTGAAAGGTCTAGCTAACTCTGCTTACAGTGAAGAAGAGTCAGCCGGTGCTTCTACTTGTTATTATGTAAAGTCAGGAGTACTTATGAGGAAGTGGAGACCCCCAACAGCATCAGCCGACTGTGAATGGGAGGTTGTACATCAAGTTGTCATCCCTCGTGTTTGTAGGCAGGATATCATTAGAGTGGCTCATGATTCCAGTTTGGCAGGACACCTTGGAGTGAGGAAGACTGTGGCACGCATTTTGAAACACTTCTACTGGCCAGGTATCTTCAGGGATGTTTCCTGGTATTGTAAGTCTTGTCACACCTGTCAAGTTGTGGGAAGTGTAATCAGACCGAAAAGGTTGCACCTCTAGTTCCCATTCCTCCTTTTGAGGCGCCTTTCACCCGTGTGTTGATGGATATTGTGGGCCCTCTTCCTAAGACTTCTTCAGGATTTTCTTATGTGTTGACCATGATTGATATGGCTACTCGTTATCCTGAAGCCATTCCACTTAGAAATATCTCAGCAAAGAACGTGGTTAAGGAACTGCTAGGGTTCTTCACAAAGTTTGGTCTGCCCAAGGAGGTACAGTCAGACCGGGGAAGTAATTTCATGTCAAACGTTTTCAAGCAGTCTCTGAAAGAGTTGGGCATCACCCAGATCACGTCTTCAGCTTACCATCCCCAGACCCAAGGAGCGTTGGAGAGATATCATCAAACACTCAAATCGATGCTCAAGAAATACTGTTTGGAACATCAGAAAGACTGGGATAAAGGTCTTCCATTCGTTGTGTTTGCCGCAAGAGAATCTCCAAATGAATCACTGGGCTTCTCACCCTTTGAACTACTGTTTGGCCATGAAGTAAGAGGACCCCTTAAGCTACTGAAGGAATGCTGGCTGTCGGAGGAAGATGACGTCAACCTGCTGGAGTATGTGATGAATTTCAAAGAACGGCTGTCCACTGCTTTACAGCTGGCAAGAGAGAATTTAGGAGCTGCTCAGGAGAAGATGAAGACTTGGTATGATAAGAAGTCCAGGTTACGCCACTTTCAGCCAGGAGATCAGGTTTTGATTCTGCTACCAGTTCATGGGCAACCTCTTCAAGCCAAGTTTAGTGGCCCTTATTTCGTGGAGAAGAAACTCAGTGATGTCAGCTATGTCATCGCCACACCAGATCGTAGAAAGAGCAAGCAGCCGTGTCACATCAACATGCTGAAGTTGTATCACGGGCGGGACGAAAATAGTCCAGTCTGCACTGTAGCTGTTCCACCCGAGTCTGCAAGTGAAGCTCTCCCATGCAGTATGAGCCTGAGTGATAGTTTGGGGAAGAATCCTGATATCATGAATGATCTCCAGACTAAGCTTTCTCATCTACCTCCCAAGGAAAGGCAGGAGTTTTCGGCATTACTGCAGGAGTACCCGCAAGTGTTCCGTGCTACTCCAGGAAGAACCACTGTGTTGATGCATGATGTCGATGTTGGAGACGCAAAGCCAATTAAATTGCCTCCTTACCGTGTGAACCCAGTGAAAGTTCCTCTCATCCAGAAGGAGCTTGGCTACCTGTTGGACCACAAGATGATTGAGCCCTGTCAGTGCGAGTGGAGTTCTCCTGTCACTCTAGTCCCTAAGCCAGGTGGGTCACAGAGGCTTTGCATCGACTACAGACGTGTTAATCAGATAACCAAAACAGACACTTACCCTCTCCCTCGTGTGGAAGATTGCATAGACAAGATCGGAAAGGCTAGGTACATAAGTAAGTTTGATTTGTTAAAGGGATACTGGCAAGTACCTATGACTGAACGTGCTAGGGAGATCTCATGTTTTGTAACACTAGGAAAGGCTGTTGCATGTTCTGTAATGCCGTATGGTATGAAGAATGCACCAGCCACATTTCAGAAGCTCATGAATGTTGTAACAGAGGGTTTGGCAGGGTGTGTTGTTTATATTGATGATGTATTAATCTTCAGTGACAACTGGAAAGATCACCTATGCCATGTCAGTAAATTTCTTGACCGTTTAGTTCATGCTAATCTTGTAGCTAATTTATCAAAGTGTGAGTTTGGTCAAGCTAAAGTTCAGTACCTTGGGTATGTAATTGGTGATGGACATGTTGCACCACCAGGAGCTAAGGTTCAGGTTATAAGTGATCTTCCCAGACCTAAAAGTAGGAAAGAGCTACAAAGATTTTTGGGAATGGTAGGTTATTACAGGAGATTTGTTCTTAACTTTTCTATTCTTGTATCACCATTTACAGACCTACTGAAAAAGGGAGTTGAATTTGTCTGGACCGATAACTGTGAATCCTCTTTCAACAAACTTAAAGCTATTCTATTAAGTCAGCCAGTGCTCGCTACTCCAAATTTTGCTAAGCCTTTTAAGGTGGCTGTTGATGCAAGTGATACAGGAGCTGGGGCTGTTTTGCTGCAAGAGGATGATCAGGGTATTGAACATCCTGTATCTTATTACAGTAAGAAGTTCACTCCACCTCAAAAGAACTACTCAACTATTGAGAAAGAGCTTTTGGCCTTGATTTTGGGTTTACAGCATTTTTCATTTTATTTGTGTTCTGGTTTTGACCCCATAGTCATTTATACCGATCATAACCCACTGAAATTCCTTAGTAAGTTTAAAGATAAAAATCAGAGATTGACAAGATGGAGTCTACTTCTTCAGGAGTATTCATTAGACATACAACATGTCAAGGGGAAAGAAAATGTTATTGCAGATTGCTTATCTAGACTTTAGACAGATTGTTTTAGAGTAATAAGAAATTTCCTTTGTAAATTTCTTTTTCTTTGTGGGGAGGTGTTACATAGCCTATGATTTCATCATCCTTTGTGTAATTTTAACGCACAGTTGCTGCATGTTTGATCACGAGCGTGTTCTGCCTCAGTCCCCCCTTCTACCGTTATAGTAGAGTAAGTCGTTCTCTCTGTTATACTTTGCGGGATTTGCAGCTCTCTGTCCCCATGGCTTCATTTGCGCGTCCTTCTTACAAGTTGTATCAGGCTCTGCTGGCCCCTATATAATGAGCTCAGTCTCTGCATCATGGCCACTTAGATCTGCTCCTCATTTTGTTCACATCTCTGTCCTCCCCTGTACAGATATTATTATTGTGAGTGCTCAAGAAATCTCCAAACATCTAGCAGCTGTGTGTAATTTGAGTATAACTGTTGTTGCATTTTTTCTTGTACTGTATAGCATAAGTTTAATTTGTAGGCCTAGTGAAGTTTTTGTAATTCGTGTGGGGTTCTTTATGTCAGTCATTTTTGATAATAGTTTGTATCTGTAATTATTTATCTGGCATTCACTGAGTATTATCTGGTATCTCATTTTATCAGGGCTGACTTAGATAAATTTATTCTTGCTAATTTCGTGTTAATAGAGGCTATTGCAGTTAACCATATATTTAACCTGTTTTTGCCATTACATTATCCTTATGAGTCCTGAATGTTTTATTGTTAGTTTGAGCATTAAACTTTGACTTGTAATTTTACCTAACTCTTTTGTTTTGAACCTGGAACTTTACGGGACAGTAGTGATTTTTAGCATTCTCACTGAAAGTGTACGTTATCTATCTCTGTTCCGTAACAATATATATATATATATATATATATATATATATATATATATATATATATATATATATATATATATATATATAAAATCTCAGCCGTTTGAGTGTCCACTGCAGGACCGGCCTATCCCTATCGAAGTTGGGACGATACAGCCAAATGTATCTCTACCAACTGGCATAGGCTGTCTGGTAGAGACTGTATGTAGGGTGAGAAGTGCTTGTAAGTGTAATTGTTGTGTTGGAGTGGCTTTGGATGTGTGTGTAGTCTGTGAATCAAGTGTAATCGGCCCGCGCAGTCCGACTGGGTGCAAACATACTTTACCGTATGCGACACTGGTTCAACCACAGCACACCTTGTGTCCGCCAATGCAGTACATGGCATGAAGAACGCTGCCAAAGTTTATTACTCTGGCGGGGCGCGAACCCTCTTTCTTCAGTGTACGAAAACGCACACTTTACCACTGTACCACAGAGGCTCACACACACAAACACACACACAAACACACACACACTCACATATATATATATATATATATATATATATATATATATATATATATATATATATATACAATAAGGAACAGACATGATACGTTTTTCTTCATGTTTCTGGGGTATCTAAAATATATAGGAAATCCCCAGGAGGTATTGTTCATTCCCATCCAGGCCAAGAACTGGAATTACTTGCCTCACACGATGCTTGGAATAGGCCCATGCAGCAATACAATGAACACAATGTGCTTTGTTTGGTATAACAGGTTGTCTGAATGCTGGCCTTTTATCGACCTTTAATATAACAAATGCTGTATATGAGTAAGAAGTATCATATGCCTCTGCTGTAACACTCAGCACTTGTGATTTCAGTATTTTGCTAGTAATCATGATAAATAACTACTGTTGTTGCTACAACATACACCCCGCATACATATATTGTCACCGAACATTATTTATCGTTTATGTTGTAATCCATCGCTCTCACACTCGTAACCATATCAACATCCGGTGATTAAGCTACGTTATCTGCACATAGATACAAACATCCTCTCGTCGCACCTCCCTCTCTCAACCCCCCTACAGAACATTTCTGTGCGCAATCTGTTGGGTGACAATGGCACTTCTTTCAGCTGCTTCGTTGTTCAATCCTCAGGTGTTTTTGATTCACACAGTGGCTGGCTAAGGGAACGGACTTTTGTTCGTGATAGTACATGAAGCTGTCTGGACTTCCTGGATGAACCTATTTGGACTTGACTAGAGCGTATACTTGGCCCGACTGAATGTTATTGTTGTTGTTCTTGTAGTTTAATATCAAGTTTGAACGAGCAGACTTTCTCTCTCTCTCTCTCTCTCTCTTGCACGTTGTCGTTTGCTTCCTCACATACATTCCATTTAATAATATAATTCACCGTACTTTTAATTTCCCGTGACGCTGACGAGAAGCCTACATGTGGTGGCACTGTGCGCCTTGGGTGGAGCAGCTGTGGTGTCCACCCTTGAGCCAAATCTCCTCATAATTACCTGCACCCTGCCACAGGAAGGACCCCACAGTAGTCCGACTTTGGTGAGGCGGTGTCTACCAAAGAAAGCGTCGAATCTCTACATCGTGCATGTACTGTACTGTACCTGTAGGACAGAATTAATTGCCTACTTGTGGTTGATGGGTTCGCTCGGCAGGAAAGACCGAGGTTAAGTAACAGCAACAACAACAGGTAAAATGTATACCATAAAGGCAGTATGAATCAGCATACAGGGAGGGAGGATTTGTGGTGGCATATAATATATGTATCCAAAAGGGTGTTGGATGTGATGTAAGATGTACCGTATGTATGTATATGAGTAGGTTTGTGTGTGTGTGTGTGTGTGTGTGTGTGTGTGTGTGTGTGTGTGTGTGTGAGTGTGTGTGTGTGTGTGTGTGTGTACGGAGGTTAAGCAGGCAATTGGCACACGTCCGATCTCGCCTAAACACACACACACACTCTCACCTGGATGGGGGACTGCCAGATGGGGGTATGGGGTTCCAAAGGGGGTACGAGGGTGCAGGGGGGGGGGTGCGACTGAACCCGTAATTAAATTTGCAGAAAAATGAATCGAGAAAACTGGTTGGCAATAGATGAAATATATATACTGTATATGGGATGCATTTTCCTCTACGCTGCACTCTCACTTTGATATGCAAGGTGTCCTGGGAGGAAAGGAAATGATAGATGAGGATTTTCTAAGCAAAAATGTTATATCAATATATGTCCAAATCTTAACTGTTACGGAGCTACAGTCACTGATCACCTTATGGTAGGAAATGGTCTCCCGCATAATATCTCTATTAAGTCATCAGCAATTATAGTGAAAATCCGTAATTGTCGGGATTTCGACTAATGTTAAAACAGATTTTTTAAATTCAAAACACCATTTTCTATCATTTCCCAAGGTTACGCCCTTTCCTCCTGGGACACCCTGTATAAATGGGGGCTACGGTTGCACCATTCCCATTTCCTTAATTTGTCTCAGTACCACTTCTTTCAAAATGACATCATTCGTTGCCATCTCTGTTCTGACCTATCTACTCCCAGTGTACTCCTCTATTCTCAATCGCCATCTTCCTTCATCCTTTTTATCCCTCTTGGTTCCACAGCCTCTTCATTCATCTCTTCTCCCCTATCCCTTTATATCCACATGATACGTACTCATTTCACAGTCACTTTCTCAACTACTAATTCTCTGTCTTCTATCCTTATACTCTTTCCCCTCCCTCTTTATCAACAATCCCTTTAATATTCCTCCATATTTGCCATTCCTCACATGCACCTTCAACTGTCTCTTCCTCCCATTTTATAACTATCATCTGCTACGGTCCCCTGTAATAGGCAGGTTACATCGGGCCAACACGTGCTGACATTAAAAAAAAAAAAGAAAAAAAAAAAAAAAAAAAAAAAAAAAAAAGAGGGAGGTAGTGAATGGAATAGCAGCGTCCGAAACGAGTAACAAATTCAGTGGAAAATACGGAAAGGGAAGGGAAATGGGGAACAGGAATGCATGATGGAGTTGTGGTGAAGGTGATATGTGACCGAAATGGAAAACAGTGCAAAGGGAGGCGGGACATACGGTTTTGAGAGGAAGGCAAGGTGTGTGTGTGTGTGTGTGTGTGTGTGTGTGTGTGTGTGTGTGTGTGTGTGTGTGTGTGTAACAATATAACTCAAAAGTATGGATTTCATCCATCAGTTTTAGTGGAATTGGTGATGGTCAGCTAAGGATGTAGTTCAGCTTTTTGAACAAAAGGTCAAAGGTCAAGGTCACAGCGCAAAGTCAATAAAACAGTTACCGGTACGATTCCATCTGGACGAAGCTAGATGGAAGGGTCGGGGATCAGAAGAAAATAATGTTTCGATATTGAAAACAACCGGTCGAAAATGAGGGTCACAGGTCAAGGTCAAACATATATGGCAGGTAATGCACTATCTGAGTACTCTTTCTTGTTTCATTCAGGTTTACTTTATCAACTGATGTTATTCGGTACACAATGATGCCTATACATAATTGCAAAGAGGTAAGGCAAAGAGATGTATAGCTGGAAGTCATCATCGTCACAGTGAACCAATTAACCTTATTTTCAACCCTTTCAGTACGACGGCTGAATTTCATTTAATTCTTGCTGATACCACATGACTGTGTTCACTTTGGGGGAGACCAAAGATTATGAGGTTTAATAAAACAATGTTTAATCCTTTAGGTGCTGTGAGTTTCCTTCTGTCCAGGAAAACTGGTAGAAATTAAAGTTTTATAATGTGCTCTGTGTGTGAAAACAAAAACAAAAAGTTTAGTAAAAAGGTACTATACCAGATCCTCCTACTACCTGTTTCGACACTCTGAGTACATCACATTCACTGCTCATTCCAAAGTGATTCTTCCTCTGCATTTTATTTCATCATCATCATCATCTTATCATCACCACCCTTTTTCCCACCTAAAAAATGTGGTAACTAAATTCTAGTGCTATTTGCCAACCACATTTAAAGGTTATTATACAAACATTAAGATTTACGACAGGGATCTGCGATAAAATACAATTACAGAGATGAGCTAGGCCGGATGCTGCCTAAAGGTGGAGGTGCAGTGCGGGAGGTGCGGTGAATACCAAGAGGCGGGGCTGTGTGGCTCCAGATGCAGGGGTGGCGGTTAGATTGGGGGGTAAACCCACAGCACTACACCTGTAAAGGTGAGGCGCGAATTGTGAGGATGGTTTGGGTGGCTACTTGCCAACCTATCTAGATATCCGTCAGTGTATTCACCTGTCTCCATGCCTATTTAACTATCTAAAGAGAGAGAATTCTTCGTGAATAGATTACTCTTAATAAAGATGATGCCACAAATCACGTAAAAACAGATATTATTACAACGAGTAAGTGTAACATGTGAATACGATGGTTAGTATGTAAGTGTGAGTAACTGGGATGTTGTGGTGAGCCAGTGAATGGGTGTGAGTGGCATGGAATTACAGTGAGATATGGGCTGTATAACACCGCTATAGGGAAATAATATTCCCTGAAAAATATGCTAATGTGAAAATGGACAACGAGTACTACCTCACAGAATCACACAGGTTACAGTACATATTACTTCGTCATTCATATTCCCTAAACGACTAAGAATACTATTTACGGTCAGCCTCTGTATTCTGTGGTTATCCTCAGATACCTGATTTACGATGACATTTTTTTTTTTTTAATTTATGGCACAGCAGGTAGTGATTTTATTGGCCAGGTCTATCTCGGTGGCTGTCTGTCCGTCTGTACGGGCTCTAAACTTTTAAAAACCTTGATGCAGAATCATAGCTACGAGTATTTCATGTAGGCTGGTAGTTAAAGACCAAATCTAGGTTAAGTTCGAATATGAAGGTAATGGGTCAAAGGTCAAAGTCACTGGAGTGATACAAATCTAACCTTGGTTGGATGTTGGCTCCTGTTCCCTCGGCATTTTCCTTTTTCCCTGATACTACCAGATGACTAAATTCGGCTTACGCGAGATTACACAGGACTGAAGTCGTTACAAACAGTCTTCAATGTATCCTGCATTACGGTGACTTAGTTATAATTTTGATCTTGCTACTACCGGGGGATTTTACCCAGCGGAAGAGTGAAATCTCTTACTGAATGGAATATAATGCAATAATATTAGCTATAACTCATAGAGCTACCCCTATTAACAGCCAAGTTCTTCTTGAATATGGAAAATACATATATGCTCTTAATCACTTGGAACAGATGAAGTTTATTATTGTTAATTTCAAACGATATCAGTATTATTCTATTAGGCAAGGTTTCTTGTACTAATGGAGTTAATGGAGGCTCTGTCTAACTCTTGCAACTGAAATGAACCTCACATAAAAAGAATGAAATCGTCGGGAAATAGTAAAAACAAGAAAAAATCATGGTATTCAGGGGTTAATGTCTTTCTAATAATCATGGTGTTGTTCTTTCTTTTTCCTGCCGGCTATTACACTGGGAGGTGTGGCGGGTATGGGAAAGGTTTCTAATTTTCAATTCATTTTGTATTTTAAATAGATCATTAGTGTGTGGTACGTCGAAGAACTGATGGGCCAACGAAAACTGGTTGCTAGGTCTATGCCGAAAATCGAACACAAATAACAAAATAATTATACCTTTGCAGACAACCTATTCCAGGTTAGGCCAATAAGCCACCATGTTATTTTTGTTTCTTATGTACTCCTGTGTATTCTGTCTCACCTCCCTGGCCTCGGCTCCCTCACTCCTCATTCCCCAGTTGCCTTCATTCCAGCACTTCCTAACCCAGGCCACAAATGGCCTCATCTGGCTATAGCAATTACTTCATAATACGAACTACTGTATCAGGTTAATTAATCCTCCCTTCTCCCTGTATGGTGTCCTCTCCCTCCTCCCATACGCCATATAACAACACACACCAGGCTGAGATTTATCTTTAGAACGAAGAAATTATGCATCTGTGATGGAAGGAGAAGGCTTCGATTTACGCCTTAGATGGCTCGAGGGTAAGTATGGCGGACTAGCAGTTTTTGCCAAGGCTTCAGTCTCTCCTAAATCACAATCCGCAACAAGTAAGTTTACATCCACAGCCGTAACTGTAATGCTGGATGACAAGGGACAAGATACAAGGACATACTCCTTCATGTTCATAATTGTTCAGATCTACTCTCTTCCTCAGTCTGCATTTCCTCCTGTCTATGACTTGTCTTTTAGATGCATTGTCTCCAGGCATGTCAAAATGAACCAATCTTCTTTTCGCCGGAAAAGTTCTTTCTTCAAGTTCGCAGAAACTTTTTTTTTTTTTTTGTGCATAACCCGCACGTTCGTCAACCGTGTGACTTGCGTCGCGTCACGAAACCGTCAAAGGGGGGGAGGGGGCTTCGTTAGCATGGAATTAATGGAATGAAATGGAAATTTGATGGACTGTGCGACCTGGAATGGAAACTGTACCCTGTGAAAAACAGGCAATGTAGGATTAATGGTTTGTGTCAGTGGGGAAATGAAATGGGTGTCGGGGACAAAAATATGGGAGCAATGAGCAAAACTGTACTGGGCGATGGTGACGAGCCATGATACAGTGCCTTGTGATTGGGTGCTGTAGGATTTATGGTATAGATTTTATGTCAAAGTGTTCAACAGCAGGAACAAAAAACAAGATTCGTCTGCCTTGTTCCCATCCACCTGCCATGCTGGTAAAAACAATGGGGGTAACTAACTACGGCCGACAGTTTGACCGCGCCGTGATGGTGTTTGTGATGCAGAGTGGCGGTTTTGACTCACACGCCACAGTATACGGCGATATTCCCTCCCCTCAAGTACTGTCTGTGAGTCGGCCAGCCGGTCGAGGGTTTCACTGTTCATGAATAAATTGAAAAAAGAGCCATTTCAACACGCCACGGATCCCAGCCTGCGTTTATTGGGCCCCATTTCACTCACACTTTCATTTAAACTCTCATTCACATAAAGGCGCGCGAGCAAGCACACACACACACACACACACACACACACACACTGTATCGGCTTGTAGGAATTCCTCAACTAGTTACCAATATATCAGCCTATCAGAACCCCACAGCTGATCACCAATTTATATATCAGCTTAGACGTGACTGCACTGTTCCTAGCAAGGTTATCGAGATATAACATTCCGCTTGGTCGAAATCACTTTCGGCTGACACTCTCCACCAAATGTCTTCTCACACTGGAGATGGTGGGAATCGGTGTAGATCCTGTTGAAAGAATTGTAGAGGTAGTGTGTGCAGGTGACAGAAAACTGAGCAGATTTATCTCTCTTTATTGGCCACAGAAAGATACAACTGCGACACAGAGAGAGCTCAGAGTAAATACGTCCCTCACGTTTGAATGATAAGTGCGTTCTGCTCTAGCAGTGTTGCCAGGTGCTGGCCCTTAAATATCTGTAGAATCATCCATAAAATTTCTTGAGATTTGAAAAAAATTCTGTAATCACATTTTCACGCATATATTGACAAAAGGTATGCAAATATGTCTTAGAAGTTATATGTGCCTTTATTTAAAAGAAAAAAAAAAAGATTAATTCCATACGAATAATCTAAGATGAATGGTTTTATTAAATTAAGAATATGGTATGAATTTTCATATTTCAAATTCATAAAATGCGGGTTAACACACAGTTACTATGGGTCAAGTTAGACACGAACCTAACTGAAAACTTATACTGAAAACAAGGACTAAAAGAGCGAGCCCCTTTTTCACTTTTCGTTTTGCTCATAACTTTCTAGGCCAAATAATTATAACCTTGTTATATTAGATAACCGTAGGAACAGTCGCTAACACCACTAATATATTCCAAATATGTCCAAACTTCCGAAACTAACTCTAACATACCTGCTTCTGACTCCCTCAGAATGTAAACAAAAATGGCAGTACACCGGCGCATTCGATAGTAGAAAAATGTATATATTTAATATTGAAATTTTCGTATTGGTTCACAGATTAAGCAGTTTATAAGTATATTAATTGTTATACTGCAAGTACTAGTCTAATATAGCTTAAGCGACATAATTTGAAATTAAAGAAAATACAATATTTCATAAAAAACTTTACGTTTCAAGGGTTAACTACTGTATACAATACGCTTTTTTTCAGGACTGTCCTCTTGCCCACTGCTAAATTTCTCTATGGTATTTGTAAATTGAATTCCTTTCCATATTGCTTGTAAAGTTTCTTGAGAATTTCTGTAATATATCAAAATATCTGTAGATTAAGCACAAAATTCTGTATTTCTGTAGATCCTTCCAAAAATCTGTAGAAATACAGAAATTTCTGTAGACCTGGCAACCCTGTGCAGCAGCAGCTCTAGTTGGCCGGCTTCCCCGCTGGGAGTGGCCCTGAGGTCTGCATAAATACAGAGGTGCCAAACGCCACAGACAACTATCATTTATACATGAATAGAAGCATCACAACTTTATCATGCACATTATACGCCTCAGTAAAGTAGTATTGATTACATTAAAATATACCAACAGGGTAAATATTTCCCCCAAGACTTTAAACATATATACAATTCATATTTATCGCCTCCCATTTACCCTCGTTGTTTATGATAGAAAATGCTGGGCTTTGCAAGTCTAGCGCTCATTTCATTCCCACACCACACTACACTAAAATGGCATTTGGATTCTTATCTCAACGCTACAACACATTTTCTCTAAATATGAATAATATAATGTGTACAGTAGCGAAGGACATGCTCCAATGTGGAAGAAAATGTCAGACACTAGAACAACACACACACACACACACACACACACCTCTCTCTCTCTCTCTCTCTCTCTCTCTCTCTCTCTCTCTCTCTCTCTCATCAAGACCTTCCCGAAGTCTGGTGTGGTACGACGGTGCGTTGAGCCAAGGTCATGAGGTACGCTGATCAGGGGTGAGGGTCGAGGTGACTGGAGGAGCTATGGCCAGGACGGGGTATTAGGAAGAACGATTTCCGCGAATGAGTGTGAATTATTGTGAAGTGAAATGGCGATGCAGGGAAGGCAAGCCAGGATTATTAACGATCAAATGGAATGGATAAGGAATGATGAATGTACGGTGGCTGTGAGGAAATGTAAGGGGAACTGTGAGGCTGGGGTGGGGTTGAGGGGTGGGGTGACCTGAAGAGATGAGGTGAGTTGATGGTGAAAGTAAGATAGATTAATGCGATATGAGTGTGGGTAGGGGGGGGGGATAAATATATGAAAGTCACACGCAACATATGGCCTATATACATGAAAGTCACACCGTTCATCGCTTCAGCACAGAATCAGTCCCATCTTGCAGTCACTAAGATATATCGGCCGCCACACCACCACAAAGAAATAAAAAAAAAGTATACATTCTCTTTAAACTACACAGACAAACACATAACCACCACGGCCATCCAAAACACGTTCAGGCAAGCAGCATCGTTCACGAATCCCTGCCAAACAGTCATCCTCAAGATACTGCACCTCCCAAAACAACGTATGTTCTAATTGTCAGACTTCGATAGGTATTTATCATCATTTTCAACTTCGGTACCAACACAAAAAATAAAACTCACAAGCAGTACAAGCAATCCTGACCTACCAGATGACCCGTCGACATGTCATAAAAGTACCCCCGCTAATACCAATACACCAGTCCTGTATGAGACAGCCCTAGCATGTATTCAATATGGACGGTGGGTGTTAGCGCCGAAGTGGTGACATGTGAAGGTGTAGGAGGACTACTGGTCCTTAGGATAGGCTACTGCCCCCGAGATGTAGGCCCTGAAGCCTTTGCCCAGAGTCGGACACAAAAAAAAAAAAAAAAAAAAAAAAAAAAAAAACACTCTGCTTTCATTGTAATGCTGCTTCCAACTCAACACATGCTTCATGCACCCTGCTATCACAGCACAGATAAATATTTAACAAAAGCGATAACATTAATAGCTAGAAGCGCTCAAATGTAGTTGCCAGATGCCTGCAGTCCATCAGGTTCACTTCCAAAATGAGCCTGGGATCACAATATGAATAACAAGACAGATTTATTCGACTCTGTGAACCTCCCCTGTTTAGCGGATTAACTGTGATGCCTTATTCCACGTTCCTACAAACGAAACAAGTTAAACAGACTGGGAACCTCAACAAAGGGAGTTATGCAGTGGATATATAGAAAAGATTCAGTTAAGACAGGCAGTGTACTATCTTCCCAGTCTGTAAATCCAGGCAAAATGATCGTGGCCTGGGCTGCTGGGAGGTGCTGTTGATGCGATAATGGTGATGTGGACCGCCGTAATATCGTAACCTCGGGCCTTAATGGTGACAGAAGGGCGTTAACGACCCCTGACCCAATAACACCGGTCACCTTCTCCTTATTAGTGATTATGACTGGGTACGACCGTACAACGACAGTGATGAGTGTTTTGTCCGTCATTAACTCCTTTGCTTATTCTTTAAGCACAACGAAGCATTTTATTACATTCTTCCTGTCTCCAGGCTATTTTATTTAATTTAGGTGAGACTTCGAGCTTATGCCGTTACAGCACCTTCATTGCTTGGGGAATATAAGCTACTCAAAATAAAGGTGGATACAATTCTCTGCTAAATCAAGAAAAATAAATCACTAAAGCGTCAAAGTAACTAGGGAGATATAACCCTGGTCTCCCCTTAAGCAACATAATCGACTGACGGTGACGATCGTACTGAAGACATTTATGGAGATTATTCTGCCTCTTCATTACCCGTCCCCGCTCCGGAGGGGCTCGGGGACGGATATTGTTTTCATTTAGTTTGTTAGTTTGTTTCTTTGTCTGTCTGTCTGTTAACAACTTTACGCGAAAACTATTGATGTGATTTTGACTAAAATTACAGGGATGATGGGGCTATGACCGTCTGATCACCTGATTAGGTTTTGGGCCACATTGGGCCAAGACCCGGGCCGTAGGCCCCCAAAATGTAAAAAAATATATATATTTTTCGCTATAACTCCATTCAGATTCGTCATATCGACAAGAAACCAAAACCTAAAGGTGCATCTTTCAAATCTGCATCATATAACATGCCTCATTACATCAGAGGGGTCACCCCCTAGTTAGCAGTAGGGGGGGGGGCAATGTCAGGTGGGTCGGGCCTAAAATTTCATATGGGCATAAAATCGCCAATTTTCACCCGATTTACTCCAAATTCTATATGTGAATGTATACGGAAGAGTCAAGTTATGGTCTTCGAAAGAAATGAAGTCACTGAATGTACAATGAGGTTGGATGAGGAGGAAATGGAAAATGTGAGTGCGTTTAAGTACCGTACTTGCGTAGTGTGATGAGTAAGGATGGAAGTTTAGAAGGTGAAGTGCTTGAGAGGGTACATCAAGGAAGTAAGGTTGTTGGTTCCTTGAAAGCAGTGATAAGAAACGAGGAAGTGAGCGTGGAAGTGAAAAAGTTACTGCCTGACAGTATTATGATACCAACTCTAACGTATGGAAGTGATGCTTGGACCTTGTTGGAGGGACGCAAGTCAAGAGTGAGAGCAGTGGAAATGAGTTATTTGAGAGGAGCATGTGCAGTCTCATGGAGAGAGAGAGAGACTGACAAATGAGGAAGTGAAAGAGCATTGTGGTGTGGACGTGGATGTGATAGGAAGAGTTAGGAGAAACACACTGAGGTGGTTTGGCCATGCGGAGAGAATGGAGAGCGAGAGACTGACGAGCAGTGTTTATGTGAGTGAGGTGGAGGGGGGGAGAGGGAGGGGGAGGCCAAGGATGAGAGGGAGGGATGGAGTGGAGATATATATGAAAGAGGGATGTGTGAGCTGGGAGCAGGGCAGTGAGATGGCGGGGGACTGGACGACGTGGAGGCGATTTGTTTGTGGCCAACCTTTACTGGATTAAGGCATCTGGCAACAGATACATAGACAGATGATATGTGACATCTCTGACTAGATATCCTGTTGTGTTTATGCATCAGTACTAAAATGACTGCCGGGGACGGGTTTGCTGAGCCTTGGCTCCGCTTCTTGTCATGACTGTTTTCCCTTAAGACGGATAAAATCATTTGGCGACGGTAAGAACATAATGAAAAGGTATTGTACTAAATGGAAAAATGGAGCTTGTTCTGACTTCTCCCTCCGCCATAAATAGAATAAAATCGTCTAGTGGTGGCAAGAACTAAATAAAAGTACGTGATCATGATGCAGGGGAATGCAACGAGGCATATCTAAAGAGAGGTTTATCAGGCAAGAGAAAATGAGAAACTTAGAACATGGACTATAATTGTGAAATGATCCTCCCTTGTTGGCACTGATAACCCAAGTGTAATAAGAGCATTAAATAAATGTGTACGTGTGTGTGTGTGTGTGTGTGTGTGTGTGTGTGTGTGTGTGTGTGTGTGAGAGAGAGAGAGAGAGAGAGAGAGAGAGAGAGAGAGAGAGAGAGAGAGAGAAAGAGAGAGAGAGAGAGTACTACAGACAACGTAAGACAAAGAGGATAAAATAAATATATGAAAATGACAGAAAAAATGAGCATTACAGCCAGAGTGAAGCAACAGCAATGCCAGAGGGAAGGTTGGTGTACATTTCGTTATGTTGGTAATACTGTCCCCGCCATGAACAATATCAGGTGATACAGGTGAACATGTAATTGTTAAACTTTAACCTAAAAAACATACTAGTCTGATGCGTAGTTGCCTGTAGTGCTTTTACTTACAATGTTGTGAAGAAGCCAGACCTAAAAAATCTTATTGTCATTTAGAAGCTTTAGAGACATACAGCGATACACATAACCCATTCAGCAAAAATTTCTTAGATATTCATTTCCAAGCCTGGGCGATATTTTAGAAATTAGCACAAATCTGTGCGTCTTTTCGAGAAGTCAGTAAAATCTGTGTATTGGCTAAGTAACTCTGTTGTTTAATGCCATGTGTTGAAGCAGTATCAAGGAAAACAGAAAGATGACATAAGAAAGTTGTGATGAGGAAAGTGATGTGGAAAGAGACAGTAGACACCAAGGGCTGAGAGAAATGTAGATAGAGAAACAAGAGAAACCAAAGCGATACCGTATGAAAGGGTGAGACATGCGGAAAGAAAGACTGAGATACGTAAAAGATGTGGCGGCAAAATGAATTTAGTGTTGCAAATATAATTAGCATTCAATTTTCTCTCGAGAAATAATGAGACGACGAACAGTGATTTTCGAAATCCAGTGAGGCCATATTCTGAGCCCAATATATTTATCAAAATATACGAAAGTCTCATTACTTTTCGACAATGGACCATGCCTATAATTAGTAACTCTGACTTTCCCTTAATCATATTTAACCCCCGACACGCTCTTTATAATTGGCCAATATTTTGCTGTACATTAAAATACTTCTACACCTGCATTAGCCTGTTGTCGTAACTACCAGAATTTCAACAGGGTTATTCTTTTCTCACAGGACTAAAAGTCTCCTTGCTGAGCAGGTAATGGTCTCCTTTCACTCCAAACATCAAAGCAGCATAAGAGTCATGTATTGGCTCCTTCCATTATTCAACAGAACTCCACAGCTCCCGCTAAATTATGTCACCACTTCACTCTGCCAACAAGGTTTCGGCATTTACGTGCGCTGCTACAACAACAATGACATATTTAGCCGCGGTAATCCCTCACTTCCTGCACGCCAGAGGCACCTAAAGGAGCCCACAGCTTTACACTGAATCCAGACTCCCACACTCAGGCGGGTTTGGTGCTGGGATGGGGTGGGTTAGGTTCAGATGTGGTGACTGGAGTGGAACGAGGAAAGAAGGATCGAACTAAATCTGTTTCAACTGAGTTAGACTGGATTTGAGAGATGTAATGGGATATTGTGGATTAAGCAGGGTTTGGCTAAGGTAATTTGGTTTCAACAGGGATTATTTATTTTTTTATGCATTTATCTCATAACTACCGCTCTGATCAACTGATAAGGTTAGGTTAAGTAAGGCTTTAAGGGGGCTGGATTGGGCTGGCACAGGAAGAGACGGGATGCAGTTAATGGAATGGGACGATATAAAAAAACGTTAAGTCAGGTTTGGTTAGATTAGATTGAACTGAAACATAACAGGTTGCGTTAAGAAAACTTGGGTTAGATGGTTTGCTAGGTTAAGTGGGGAGAGAGAGAGAGAGAGAGAGAGAGAGAGAGAGAGAGAGAGAGAGAGAGAGAGAGAGAGAGAGATGGATGATGGAAGAAAAAGTGGTACTGAAAATCGACGGTGAAATAGCATATGGATTTAATGCATATTTAGACACATTCACCAGTCACTTCTTACTTCTCACCAAATATTTATTCTCTCTCTCTCTCTCTCTCTCTCTCTCTCTCTCTCTAATCCTGCCACTTCAATTTCGTCTTTTCCTACCCCTACCACTCCCCATTGCCTTTCCATTGTCCCACAATAAATAATCGCATATATTTCCTCCCTATCTATACCTGACCAAGATCCGTGTTGGTCCAAAACTGTTGCATCTCCCCTACAACAATTTCTCAGATATGGGTATAATTCTGCAATGAGCAGAGAAAACTAATCCAAGTGAAAAAAGTGAGTTACGGTTGGATGAATATGAGAGGCAACACAACAAAACACAACGCAACGCAACGTGACCCAACACAGCACAACGTAGTGTAACGCAACGGAAGGACACGAAGCACAACGCAACGCAGCACAATACAACACAACACAACACAACAGAAAGCAACACAACACAACACCATGCTGAGCTACCTGGCCTCGTCCCTCATTAAAACACAACACAGCCTATATTTACCCCGCAGCCACAGGTATACGAGTAAAATACTACCCCACCGCAGAAACCAGTCCAGCCAAATATCACGACTACCCATTTGCATATAATGAATACCACTGAAAAACTTAGGTATGGGTTTATAAACACTGTCATCTGCAAATAAAAAACTAAATAAATAAAATAAACGGTTTTGAGTGGAATACTAAGGCATGTGTGTTTTTACTTGACTAACGACTGAAGGACATACTCAGAACTTAACAAACAACCTTCATTGCAAGAAAACCCTATCCCTTCACTACGATGACGTCACTTTACCTGTGTCGTGAGAAGCTGGGTATACTTGTGGCGCGTATTTACTTTTTCCTTCCTGTTTTGTTAGGTGAAAACTCAAAAATTATACCATCACCACATCCATACTAGACAACATGCAACCCCAATCTTCACAAGGTGTATTTTCCCTGCTCTGACTCAAAATCTGCCATTATTCAAGCCTATCCTGCAAAATCATATGCACAGTCTACCATTATCCAAGCCTATCCTGCCCAATCCTATCCACAACCTACCATTATCCAAGCCTATCCTGCCTAATCCTATCCCCAATCTACCATTAATCCAAGCCTATCCAACCCACTCCTATCCACAATCTACCATTATCCAAGCCTATCCTGCCCACTGCTATCCACAATCTACCATTATCCAAGCCTATCCTGCCCACTCCTATCCACAATCTACCATTACTCCAAGCCTACCCTGCCCACTCCTATCCACAATCTACCATTACTCCAAGCCTATCCTGCCCACTCCTATCCACAATCTACCATTATCCATGCCTATCCTGCCCACTGCTCTCCGTCCATCACATCCATTTCTGCTCTGATGTGGTGCATACATGCTACAAGCAGACATACTCGTACACTGCCTATGTTCACAAGATAAACTTTCCTCACCACCCATCACAATATCATTCCATCCAACCCTTTTCATCCTGTCCTGAAAAATGTATTAAATCATCCCAAACACTGCTGTGAAAGAACTGGTTTGTGACACACATCTTCACAGGCATCACCTGAGACGAAATGTACTGACTTGATCACCATCTCGGTTCATCTTTCCTGCCAATCTTTCACTCATCTGTACACATCATACTTTCTTCAGTCTCCATTCCATTACTATACACTCATTTTGTCAGTCATTAAAAGCAGTCCTTCCAATCAACCAACCATTTATCATTATACCTTTCCAAACAATCCCAGTCTTCCGTGCTGTTAACATATGCACATTCAGGTGATAGCGGACTAATCACCTGGGAACACCACCAGCTACGTGGTTATTTCGGATACCATCGAACTCCTCGTGCGCGATACTTTTTGACGGACTGTTCACTCGAAAGCAATAATCGACCACCTCCCCCACCAGACACTGTCGAGGTCAGTGAAAGGCTCATTAATCTAAGACGAGACAAACGCTTAAACAGGATGAGAGTGAAGTGAAATGATGGGGAACACGGTGGAAGGTGACATGAAAGCATATGGCCAAGGTTTTGTCTGCTGGGGTGGGTCTCTGATTCTTCCTTTCCCCAGTATGGGCTGGGGCACTGTAGAAAATTTCTTTTATGTGGGAAGTCATGTTCATATTTCTTTATGTTTAGCTACGATTAGCCGAACACACATCTGATGTTAACGTTAAGTTTCGAAGGACTGCCCATGCAGAAATAATGAAAGAAGCAAAGTGAAGAGGAGGGCTAAATTTACCCCCCAAATTCTGTTCTAGCATGGACGTGGTTACTAAAATCTGTGGTAAACGGTAAATTTATTGGTGAAGCAACAGACAGGATAAATTTCGTACTTACGTATGCAGTCGTAATTCCAACAGACAATAATTACCTGGAAAAAAAAAAAAAAAAAGCTTACTTGAGTACAACAAGCATTCACAATAATTCTAAATATGTAACAGTCATGCTAGCAATAATAATGGCAGTCTCAATAGGTGAAAGTCAATTGTATCACATATCTAAATAAAGGTTATATTATTTCCTTTCACCGATCGTAACGTTACTCCATTCCTACTGAGCCTCTCTTCACGAAGTTGTTTATGGTCATCAGGAAGACAAGGACTTAGGCTTAGACTAAGTTAAATGACTATCTATCGACAGCATATGGGTCGTTAAGGTGGTCAGTCTATTTTTACCATGCTTAATTTAGTTTATCTTTTTATGCAAGGAAGAAGGAACCAAAGGCCAGAAGCCAGCAACTGTTCCCTCCAAGATTAAAAAAAGAAACCAAAATCAAAATTCATTCCTTTTGAGATGCCTAGACATTTTCTGTTTAAAAGACTGGAGGTCATGGACAATAGGAAATACAGACAGTGGAAGACAGTTCCAGAGGTGACCTGTGAATACACAAAGGACTTGAGCAACGGTTAACTCTTGCAGTAAAGAGCTGGACAGAAAAGGGATGAGAGCTTGCTGCTTGACGAATGCTACACTTCTGCCGTAGTGCCGGAGGAATGCAAGCAGACGGTTCAGAGGAACAGTGACTACAGAAGTAGAGACTGAAACGAGATAATGATGCAACGGCGCGGCAAAGAGACAAAGATTGAAGGGAGCCAGTAGTTGGAGGCGGATTAATGAGACGAAAAGCCTTTGATTCCACCTTGGTGAGAGAAGCTGTATGTGGGGAGCCACCTCACACATAAGAGATGCACTCTACACAGGGGCGAATAAATCCCTGTATAAAGTCAACAACTGTGCAGCGATATAGATGACACAAAGTCGGTTTAGCACACTTAATCTCTGGAAGCAAATTTTACAAGACAGGTATTATGATCTTTCCCAGATAAAAAGAGAGAATGATACCCCCACGTGTGTTCAAAGATGATACAGGAAGATGGATATCGTTAAGAATTAAAGGATACTCCTACGTTAGATTTTGGAGGGTTAAAAGGTGTAACCAATAAGTTTTAGATGCATTAAAAACAAGATTACTTTTAGTACAATCATTTCCCCCCCCCCTCCCTTTATGTTGACAAAGGCACGTAGCAGTAGTGAATGTTTATAGAAAGCGTCATCATACCGAAACGATTTAAAGTACTGTACATTACTCGTACGGGTAAAAAAAAAAAAAGGACTTGAAAGGTGATAGAATTCCGTCCAAGCTGACGAGAATACAACCCCCTGTCCGAGAACAACCACTTTCGTTGTTAAATAAACTACAGGCTATAGGCAACAGCTCCTTTAGATCAGAATCGACATAGTCTGACACTAACTGTCTGATGTGTAGACAGTGGTAAAATCTGGAGAAAGAACTTACCGCTTCACTGGGCCTCATTCTTGGCAAACATTTTTTCGCTGCCACCTGCATCGTGCGTGGTACTGAGGAACGGAATGCCCAGAACATCCCTAATGAAATAGGGTTTTCTCGTTTCCATTTTTATCCCAACTTGCACAGTTTACAACTTTCGCCAGAAAACGTAAGTCATGTATGGTCCCAAAGAGGTCTTACTAAGCAAAGCATTGGGTTGTAACATCCACTTATAAGGCCTGAACATAATGAGATATCGCTGAACAAATCGATAATGATCTAGCTGGTTGGAATATCGTTCCATTAGTTTGTAACCCCAGAAGCATAAACAGGCTCAAATTTAATGAGGTCTTGCCACACTACTACTGTAATCTCACTCCATTAGTCCCGAAATCCAAAAGTGTCAAGGACGTGCGCACCATCTTTTGTGCGTTGGTGGACTATTACGCCTCAGTTAACTTCCTAGTGGATCCCCAGATTGACCATATATGAAATAAATCATTACAACATTGTTTTCATTATCCTAAAATTAATAATTTTCGGTATTACAATCATACTAACTGAATTTCTCATACAGGATAGAAAGACTTTAATGTAGGATTACGTGATTGATAGAGTGGGACGACAGCCCATGAGAAAAGTAGCACCTGGTTGTGAGAATGAATAAGACCTTTCTGCAGTTGTTATGATACAGGAAACGTGCCTGGTTGTGAGATCGAGGGCCAGAGATGTGGAGGAGGAATGCTTAATTGTAAGAGCAAGAGAAACCTTATTACAACGGAGATGAGACAAAAAGCGTACTCTTCATCAGATACTCGCGTGTAATACTGGTTCTTTTCACTAATGAGTACTGAAATACTTGGTGACGTGGCGAACTTCTCATTTGAGAGCGCTTTTTATACTTTTTTTTTTTCTAATGCTGATCCCAAGTAGCACTGACTGACTCATTTAGAACTGCGTGTCTCGTAAGTTTAGACCCATCCAGTCCAGGAACGGCAGCATACATGGAATAGAGGGTAAGGAGCGTGGGGGACGTGCCTCCCCAAGTTTAGGTAGAGCAATGATTACTGTTAATAAATGAACAAGGCTATTTACATAAATATATGCAATGAATATCTTACATAAATGTTATCACAGAATCGCGTCCCTGGAAAGAGTGATTTTAATAATAAAATATAAGCAAAAAAGAGTGTTTTTAATAATAAAATATGATTCAAATGCTTAAATTCATTAAGTAATATTTCAGCTAGGAATCACTCCTTTTATGAGGTCTGGATCCGGCCCTGTGCACCAAAGGCATTCCAGGGCGCATCACCGCTGACCTCCCCACCCACACCCTTATTCCCCCCTCCCTTGTCTTTCATATGTTCCTGACCCAGGGGACTGATGAGAGAGAGAGAGAGAGAGAGAGAGACAGACAGACAGACAGACAGACAGACAGATGAGGTACGATTGAGGATGAGAAGTATACAAGGAAAACCTATTATGATCATAAAGAGATGTTTAACCTCTTCACTACGACAGTGATGGTTTGCCCCTTCACCGCGACAGATCGACCTGAGCTGAATATTTTCGTTTCATGTACCAGGATCAAAGCACAAAAATCATGTCAGTGAAAGGAGTAAAGAAGGATACTTAAAATACCCTCACTGAGAGTCGTTCTTCTTAACATTAATAAAAACACACTCCCAGGTAACAGGATAGGTTAAATGAAGCCATCACCATTAAGAAGGGGTTACATGGATGAGGCTGAGGTGAGAAAATGAGAATATGATGGAAATAAAATGAATCCAGCGAAGGAACCCAGTAGTGAAGGAGTTAGTGACGCTGTGTTCAGTTCTCCAGTTGAAAATCTCTCCTTAGCTGCTTAAAAAAAGTTTGCAAGAATAGGATAGGAAAGTCGTTCTCGTGGTGAAGGGGTTAAACGAGGTAACCATCCACCTTTTGTTGTAAACCAGCCATCCTATACCTACCCATTAACCCTCCATCCCCGACTGCGCTTGAAACTGTCCCAGTTCTCCTTGTTAACCATTCATGTCTTTATTTATTATACCACCAAAGAATTATTTAAGAAAAAAATCGAGAGCCACTAAATTTCATGAAATACTTTGCTAAATATTTCTTCTGCGGGAAAAACACACACACACATTCACAACCGGATTCATGAACTAATAGTTTAACGAGTGCTTCTGGAAAAATACAACAGATTTTATCCGATGCTCGTTTTAAAATGCAGCCGGCAATTTTAAAAGCTATCAAAAGAAATTCATGTCGACGGCCAAATATTATTTTCAAAAAATGCTCTTATAATATATATTATTTTAATACATGAATCCTAGCAAATGCCGTGGTCAGAGTTATTGTTCTTCCTTTTTCCACTACAGCTTCTGCCACGAGTGATTAAATACATGTAAAGCTTCACTATGGAGTTATGAGTGAAGAAACATTTACAACTCACTGTAAATCAGCTTGTGTTTTTCCCATCCCCTTCCATTCATTATCCCTAAGATATTTCTTTATATTATCAGTATTAGCACTTCAGCCTCCTGTACCTCACTCATACCTGAATAGTCATACATGTAATTAGTTGTTATAATATACTAGTTATCCCGACCATGAAAGAGTTAATGGTATCAGTACTGGTAATGATGGTAATAACACTCCCAGGGTCCAATACTTACTCTCACGTGAATAATATCGTCTAAGGTCAGCTGAACATAAAGTTTTGTCAACCGTGGGAGGGTTCCCTTACCACTCTTGGGTCCCCATGATTTACTCTCAGCTGAATAAAATCGTCTGGTGTTCGGCTGGAATAGAGTACTAGAGTCGTCCACACCATGAGATAGTTAATTCCAACACGGATGGCTTCTTTCTTCCCATTTTCATTCATTGCCCTCAAGAGTTTTCCCTAAATTATCAGCATTAGGCAGTTCACTCCCATGACCTGCCTTGTACCTTTATTCTTGCCATCTCTTGCCCATTTTATTGAGGCAATCAGACACAGCTCAAACAGGAAGGTTGGATACAGCTAACCCTCAGGTCTAAAAACCTTCATATCCTATAAAAAAAAAAAAAAAAAAAAAAAAAATCGCCTTGAGATGGTACAAATATGGTTCCAGAGCCACCTCCACCATAGAAGGGTTAATGGTGGCAGTATTAACACTCAGGCTTTTGTGACGCACTGTTGTCTAAATAAAATCGTCTGGCATTTGATGAAAAAATACAAGAGTTGTCCTGATAAGGAGAGTGTTTACCGTTAGATCATCATCTTCAGTCTCCTGCTCACAGAGGACTCTTAACGGCTAAATTATTCAATATATATTACATTTCCTTTCCACTTACTCTGGCTTTCTTTTATAATTTCACACATTTTCATTTATTATTCTGAGGAGTTTTGCCTAAATTACCAGCATTAACCTTCGCATTATCTTGCTTTTATTCCTGCTCACTACCAACACCTTCACCAACATTGTAATTCTCTCGGTATATCCACAGCTTCCCATTCATCCTCCCTTTGTGCCATTATTAAGACATCTCTTATTTCCCGTTGGCCTACCATCTTTCTCCCCCTCCCGTGTGTGTGTGTGTGTGTGTGTGTGTACAGTATGCGTGTGTGTGTGTGTGTGTGTGTGTGTGTGTGTGTGTGTGTGTGTGTGTGTGTGTGTGTGTGTGTGTGTGTGTGTGTGTGTAACGTGCTTGGGTTAAGCCCAACGCATCCCTTAACCCATTCTCTACGATGACTTGTACTTTTTTTTTTCCTCCCTGCCAAGGAGTTTTTTTTTTTTTTTTCCTTTTTTGAATGGTGTGTATTTATGTAGCCTTCAGTTAATCGATTATTATCAGATAATTCCGCTAATCTGCAAAAAAAAAAAACGTCTTTTTGGTGGCAGTTTTAAGTCCATTTAATCATTGCTAATTTCTTCAACCCAGTGGCGTTGTATTTCACTGCATTCTTCGTACTGTTAGATAATTTTTTTCTTAGGATATCAGCATTATAGAGAATGTATAAATGAAGGCTGTATCTAACACTCCATTTCACATAACCACTACAGAACAGTAAACATAGTCTGTGGTGCGCATGTGTTTAAGAAAGTACGCGCTACCTGATTGAAGAGGGTAAATTTATCATTAGGCGAGGTTTCATGTTATAAATTCTGAAGACCACCAAACTGGGCTTCATCCTCGGTAAAATTACGACCAAACTTAGATTCCGGTGATCAGTCTGCCTCGGCATGATACATACTTGTCTTCAGTCTAGGTAATGCCTCCCAGCTGAGAATGATTGCCGTACAGCATTTTTATACCGTTCACGTAGTGGGTGGGAAAGTTGTTCGTACCGTGTCTGTCGGTCCGTCAGTCTGTCTACATATCGGTCTGTGTACCTGTCGGTCCGTCAGTCTGTCTCCATATCGGTCTGTGTACCTGTCGGTCAGTCAGTCTGTGTACCTGTCGGTCCGTCAGTCTGTCTATATATCGGTCTGTGTACCTGTCGGTCCGTCAGTCTGTCTCCATATCGGTCTGTACCTGTCGGTCGGTCAGTCTGTGTACCTGTCTGTCCGTCAGTCTGTCTTACAGTCTTCATATTGGTTTGTGTAACTGTCGGTCCGTCAGTATGTCTCCAAATCGGTCTGTGTAACTGTAGGTCTTATTGCAAATTAACTTTTGACAAGTTTGACCTAGAAACCCATTTTTGAGTAAACTGACAGGCGTTACCAATATCTTGGCAAAGTCCGAATGCGAAAGTTATGAATAAACTGTCCAAGTCACTAGAATAACGACACATCTATCCTGCGCTGTCAGTTTATCCGTCCTCAGGGAGGACACATCTACCCTACGCTGTCAGTTTACCCCGCCTCAGGGACAACTCATCTTCCCCGCGCTAGCAATTTATCCCGCCTCAAGGATATTCTACTATTAACAATGTTCTAAAAGAATGAAACAATGAGACAGTTCCAGTAAATACTCAGGGATATTACAGCGAAGAAACATGAGGTGCATAACGTTAAAGTTATTACGACTGGCAATGTAGGCTACTGTGTTAATTTTTACTAACATCATTGAGCTGCGGTATTCGCATAATACATCTTAGTCCTACCACCGCGAAGACAAAGGCGACAGGATACTCAGGGTACAGGATACTCTAAACTCTGATGTCGGTGACAATGCGCAAAAGAAAAAAAAAAAAAAAAAAAAAAAACGCTCTAAAAAGTGTAATGCTTTGGGCTGCCATGATAGTCAGGTGTTCTTTTTTTTTTTTTTTTTTTTATGTGTCCGACTCTGGGCATAGGCTTCACAGCCTGCTCGCAAGGCCCAGTAGTCCTCCTACATACCATACACCTCTACTGGTGGCAGCTAATTCTCTGTGAACTTTCCAGGAACACGAAATAAACAGTTCTAGGTTCTCTCTCTCTCTCTCTCTCTCTCTCTCTCTCTCTCTCTCTCTCTCTTCAGTGGATCCAATTTCATGAACGCTCGATCCATGAAAAACTGTAATGGATTTTTACCAAGGGGACCCTACCAGGCGAGGTTCAGTCTAACAGAAAACGAGGATGGAGTTGGTACTGACCAGCAAGATTGACCAGTAAACGGAACTCGTTAAATATCCACACGTGTGCACACGAATACGTTAACAAGTAAATATCCACATGTAAGTCACACGGAAATCTACAGGTAAATACCCACACGTAATATACGATCATAAATATACATGGTACATGTATACGCGTATGTAGTTGCACGTAACTACTTCCACGTATCAACACCTAAATGTCCACAAGCAAGCACATCAGCACACGTAAACATCCACACGCAAATATCTACACATCAATATCTATACGTAAATACCCACACACAAAATTGTGCACATGAATATAGATGAGTACCGGTAAGTATCACCACGTAATACTGAAAAAATGCAATAACCAATATGTAGTGGTAATTACATGAAGGCAAATATCAGTACCTAAGTATCCCCATATTACAAAACACGCAACTGTAAACGATACTGGGCACTACAAACACTACAAAAAGATAACTACATAACCTAATTAAGTAAAAATATTGGGACCATATTTCTATCAGGACTTGACACACATCCATAATTTTCCCCAGTAGGGGCGGCAGTGTCCTTTCTAAAACTAAAGTTTATTGTAAACAAGTTGCTTAATTCCCGTGGACTTTACCGACTTAGCAAATACCCATATAAGTGGCCCAAAGCTCATGCATCTGTCTGGTACTTCTGTATTGGTTCCAATATCATATCATATTCTCCAGAATGTCAAACTTCTGATTGTAACAACTTTCTCTGTTGTCCCATTTACGCCCACTTGTAACTTATCTTTTTCCGTCAACAGACAGACGTTTTATTCAGACAACCAACTGACGATTTCCTTCTGATAACCGACAGACGATTTTATTCAGATACAGGAAAACCCCCGGGGTTGAAGAGAGGAGGGTATGACTAACCTCTCTGTGGCAATAAAACTTTCTCCTTTCACAGACAGGGAAATTAATGACGGCATAACTTACTAGTTGGTTGGTTGTTTTCCGGGGAGGGGCACTAACCCTCCGCCAGCCCTTTTAGTCGCCTTTTACGACAAGCAGGGATACTGGGGGAGTATTCTTGAAAACCCCCCTACCCCCAGGGGGGTTTGAAACAGGGATGTGTCATGTCTCCATGGTTGTTCAATCTGTACATGGATGGGGTAATAAAAGAGGTACAAGGTAGGGTAGTGGATGTTGGAGTGGCCCTGGTGAGAGAGGATAGTGTTTGGAAACTCCATGTACTGTTGTTTGCAGATGATACTGTGTTGTTGAGTGAAGACGAAGGGGAGCTGCAAGGCTTGGTGGATGAGTTTGAGAGAGTGTGTAAGAAACGGAACCTAAAGGTGAATGTAGGGAAGAATAAAGTGATGGTCTTTGAGAGAGGTGAAGTTAGTGAATGTACAGCGAGGTTGGATGGTGAGGAATTGGAAAATGTGAGTACGTTTAAGTATTTGGGTAGTGTGATGAGTAAGGATGGATGTTTGGAGGGTGAATTGCTTGAAAGGGTACAGCAGGGAAGAAAGGTTGCTGGTTCCTTGAAAACAGTGATAAGAAACAGGGAAGTGAGCATGGAAGTGAAAAAGTTACTACATGACAGTATTGTGATACCAACTCTAACGTACGGAAGTGAAGCTTGGACATTGTTGGAAGGACACAAGTCAAGAGTGAGAGCAGTGGAAATGAGTTATGTTACGGTAGCGCCAGCCCGGGGCTATTACAAAAAAGACAACAAGTCAGCCTTAGATGATCGGCCTCCACTGTGTTGCAAAAATAACGCAGACCCCGGCACTGACACTCCGCAAACTAGAGAAAAACTGCGCAACGGAAAAACTAAAAACGCAACACTCTGTACTTTGATAATAAACGGAACAGCCTACCTATAGATCTAGCCTACTATCGTCACTACCGGAAGTAATACCGCCCGAGACAGTATACAGGAACACCTCCCACTTACTTCCGGTGGTGACGACTTTCTACTTAACCCGTGTCCAAGGGGGAACGCAGTTAATAGCTCACGATGGTTCTCACTAGCCTTGAGCAAAGAGATGGGATTAACTGTGTAGGGGTTAGGGGTGTGGGTGTGTATGTACGTGTGTTGGGGAACGTTAACAAAGGCAGCGAGAAGACCACGGTGAGCCAAACTGGCCCTCCAAAGACAACACGGTTACAAAAATAAAATAAAATAACTACTTCCCTCAGTCAGCAACAAAAGAATAAAAATAAACTTAAATGAAAACGCCAGCTCGGCATAAAAATGACTGGGGAGAGAGAGAGTGCGCACACACGCACGATACGGAAGCTAGCTGGGAAGATACTGACTCTGATCAAGGCTCGCGCACGGCCAAGCGCGAACGCATAATCAAATTAATAAGAACTTATATTCGTGCCCCTCTCTCTCTCTCTACAATGAATTGGTACTTCAAATGCAAGCAAAACATCATTAAATATACTGGTAGCTCACACACGACAATCAAAATAATCAAATGCATTCTCAGCATGGTATTAAATAAAATTGCCCTCAGTGGCAGGAACGAAAGAAACAAAAGAACTTGTAACACTCGCTAATGTAAACTCCGCGAATGACACGGATACATACTGCATAATCCCCTAGCCCAGCTGTAACGGCTGCACCCGTGGGAACGGAAAGGCGGACAGCGTAACACGCCCTTCCCCAAAGGAAAATTTTGAGCCCTGGATCAAAATTTTCGAATCATGACCCTGACCCCTCCCTGGACAAACAATCAGCAATTACGTTATCAGTCCCTTTAATATGCCTAACTTCTAAATTGTACTCTTGCAAAAGCAAACTCCAGCGGGTCAAACGCTGGTTCTTAAATTTAAACTTGTTCAAAAACTGCAGGGGATGATGGTCTGAATAAATCTTGATCACAGGGCCAAAAGGGGGCAGGTAGACAGCAAAGTGTTGTAGGGCCAGGATAATCGCTAATAACTCCTGCTCTATGACGGAATAGTTCTTCTGAGCTCTATTAAACTTCTTTGAGAAGTATGATATGGGATGTTCAACCTGGCCCTCATCCGGCTGCATCAACACTGCTCCTACCCCTACTCGGCTAGCATCAACTGCCAGCACAAAAGATTTGTCAAAATCTGGTGCACGCAATATAGGGTGGTGGCACAGCAGAGACTTAACAGTAGTAAAAGCTTGCTCACACTCGGCTGTCCACTGCCACTTCTTATCCTTGCGCAATAAGTCAGTAAGAGGGGCAAGCACTGTGGAGTAATCCCCAATAAATCTTCGGTAATAGCCGATCATGCCCAAAAATCGCTGGAGGGCACGGCGACACTGGGGTGCTGCAAAGTTGGAAATGGCATCCACCTTAGCCCGAGGTGGAGCCACTTGCCCATGTCCCACAACAAATCCAAGGTACTGGACCTTAGCACGTACGAACTCGCACTTGTCCAAGTTGACTACTAAGCCAGCTTCCTCCAACCGCTTAATGAGCATTTCCACATGATCAAGGTGCTCCTCCCACTTGGTGTCATACACAATGACATCATCGATGTAAACGACACAATTAGGTATGCCATCCACCACTTTATCCATAAGACTCTGGAAAGTGGCTGGAGCATTCTTCAATCCATAAGGCATCACCTGGCACTGATATACTGCACCACTGACAACAAAGCTAGCCACTTGTTTAGCCCGTTCCGTCAGCGGGACCTGCCAGTATCCTTTTACTAAGTCAAGCTTGGTGATATAAGTGGCATTTCCCACCTTGTCCACGGAGTCATCGACCCGAGGCAAGGGATAAGCATCGGTCTTAGACAGTGAGTTAACTTTCCGGAAGTCCACACACAACCTAACCTTCCCATCTGGCTTCGGCTGCAAGGTAACTGGTGAACTCCACTCACTGAAACTCCTCTTGATCAATCCATGGTCCAACATATATTTGATCTCATTATCGAGAGCTTTCTGTCTGATAGGGTTGATGCGGTAGGGAGCTAATTTTACAGGCTTACTATCCCCAACGTCAATGTCATGAGTAGCCCAAGTTGTCAATCCCGGTGAATCTCCAAAAACTTTCGGATGTTTCCATAATCTGTTGCACAGCTCTTCTCGCTTTACTGGATCAAGGTGTCGCAATTTCTCCACCAGAGCTGCATAACCATTGCCCTCCCATAGGTCAGCTGGTAACATCTCACCACGACTAAACACTTCCTCCTGCTCCTCCAACTCACTACCAACCACCAAAACTACAGGAGCGCTCTTATCCCTGGTTCCCTCAACGTCCACTCCAAAATCACCTTCCAGGGACTGTGGCTGTAACCCTGGTCCACTACTCACATTACCGGCACCAACAGCTCCCTTCACAGCACGTCTCTTTGATGCCACGTCCTCCCTTCCCCGTCCTTCACATCCCAGGTGAGAGACATCAGCAGTCATCCCACAATGAGAATCAACTGGGCGGTAGTATGGCTTCAACATATTAATGTGGCACAACTGAGTACTCTTCCGCCTATCTGGGGTAACAATTAGATAGTCAAGTTCCCCGACTCTCTTCTTCACAATATAAGGACCACTGAATCTAGCCGCCAGAGGTTTTCCTTGCATGGGCAGCAGTGCCAAAACTTCATCTCCTTGCTTAAACTCACGACTTCTGACCTTCTTATCGTAATGAGCCTTCATTTTCGCTTGAGCCCCGATTAGATGGTCACGGGCAAGCTCTAAAGCGCAATGCAGTCTCTCCCGAGTGCGGCAGACATAGTCAAGCATGGATTCCTGGTTGCCAGATTTGTTGTTACTCCAGGCCTCTCGCACCACATCCAAGGGACCACGAACTCTGTGCCCAAACACTAACTCATTGGGTGAAAACCCTAACGACTCAGTTGGTACCTCTCTCACTGCAAACATAACAAAGGGTACCGCTAGGTCCCAATCCTTTCCACTATCATAGCAGAAGGTGCGCAGCATGGTCTTTAAGGTCTGATGATGCCTCTCCAGGGCACCTTGTGACTGCGGATGGTAGGCACTGGACAAAATGTGTTTGATGCCCAACTCTGTCATTGTCTGCTTAAACAAATTAGATGTACAATTTACTCCACGGTCTGACTGCAACTCCTTGGGCAGGCCAAAATGAGTAAAGAACAGGATAAGTTGCTTGACTACTGACTTCGCCTGCATGCTTCTGATTGGTATAGCCTCTGGGTATCGCGTTGTAACATCCATTATGGTTAACAAATACTTGTTTCCAGCAGAAGTAGGAGGTAAAGGGCCCACAATATCAATGATTACCCGGGTAAACGGAGGTTCAACTGCAGGAATGGGAGTCAAAGGGGCCACAGGAAGAACTTGATTAGGCTTGCCCACCATCTGACACGTGTGACAGCTCTTGATGTACGCAGCAACTTGTCCCGGCATACTTGGCCACCAAAAATTATATCTTAAGCGCTGCACTGTCTTCCTGTTTCCCAAGTGACCTGCTAAAGGTCCCTCATGTGCTAACTGTATTAACGGCACCCTATACTGCACAGGCACCACCACCTGCACTAACTCACCCACTCCTCCATCCACCGTGGCGCCAGTGGGCGTCCATCGGCGATGTAAAACATTGTCTTTAATCAGGAACTCCTCCTTACCACACTCCATACTTCTTTTTTCCCCTACTCGAGCAAACAAGGGCTTTAATGTTACATCCTCCTGTTGCTTCACCCTCAATTCTGCTGGCCCAACACCCGCCAGCTCTACTGAGGACTGAGATAAGGGACTGGTCGGGACACTGGATTGCGAAGGGCGATCAATCTCAGCGTCACCTCTAGTACACTCGACAGGGGGAGGAATGTCAGACTCCACACTGACATCATCATCACCTCTACCCTCAACAGTGACACTCTGTTCCTCAGGCGCGTTTGACGGTGGTCCTGCATCCCCGCAGTCGACCCCAGCGTCCTGAAATTCTAATTCAGTCGGTGGGCTGGGTTCAGTCTCCACACAGACACACTCAGCACCACCTCTAGTGTCCTGAGTGGGAAGTGGGGCGGCACCCATGCACGCATTCCCACTCTCCTCACCCACCACAGCAACACTCTGCTCACTAGGTTCCTCCATTGGTGGCCCTGCCTCACCACAGTCGACCCCAAGAACCTGTGACTTCACCAGTTCTTCCTCCCGGGCTGCAACCTGTGCCATAGATCGTGTAATTGCACAGACCGGGAACATGGCTTCCACTTCTGCATCAACTTCAATACCAATTTCTGGGGCGTCAAAACACTTCTCTGCCACAACAACTGGTGGAGGAAGAGATGGAAATACTTTCTCCCCAGCCAGGTCGTTCCCCAGCAGAAAATCAACCCCCTCTAGTGGCATTACATCAGCAACAGCTACTTGAGCTGTAGCCTGAACAATGGGGCAATCGAGTTCCACATGAACATAATCATAGTATTCATCTGAGTTCATGCCTCTACACAGCACATACTTCCCTGAGTTTACAGGCCCTCCAGTCACGTTTCTGCACACAGACTGTTGTGCACAGGTATCACGAGCCACAGTAACTGGATAACTGATCCCATGAATTTTCACTGTGCCGTGACATATAAAAGGTTTACACCAGTCTAGGGACGATTTCTGAGGCAGTTCATCCGGTGGCGTAGCATGTTGGGTAACCTTTTCAGCCTGAGCTGGCAGCGAGCACAGCCGGCTGCACTCCAGCTTTCCACAGACTTCTCCCTCACCGTTACCACTCTCCCAACTCCTCTCGTTCACCTGACTCGAACCTACAATTAGCGCCACTGGTTTGGCATTTTGGGAGGCCTTCCACTTAGGGCAGTTAGGCTTGATGTGCCCACTCTGTTTGCAAAAGTAACAAACTAGCTTCGAACTGGATACAGGGCTCTTTCTCCCTGAATTCTTTTTCTCCTCTGAACTTCCCTTGGACTGATTCACGGGAGATTTATCCCAGGCAGGGCCACTCACAGTCCTCTCCCTGGAATACTGAAAATTAGCATACTTGACCCCCATACTCCGCAAGGCAAACACCCGGTCATCAGCCCACGTCGCTGCTTCCTTCACGGTCTTGAATCTCTTCTCCCTAATTTTAACACCAATTTCTTTGTCAGCCATGTTGGTAAAATGTTCCATCAAAAGCAGTTCACGCACCTCGTTATATGAAGTGGCGCTCTCACTCAGCAACCACTCGTCTAACCTCTCCTCCAGATACCTAGCGTAGGCCATATAGGTGTCAGCAGGCCTTTTCCGAGCACCACGGAACAACAACCGATAAGCCTCTGGTCTAAGTTCATATGCCTTCAGGATAGCTGTTTTAAATTCATCATAATCATCTACATCCTCAGGGCTCAACCTATTATACACTTCCAAAGCTTTTCCCTTCAGCACATTAGATACCAACCCCACCCAGCGCTGCCTGGGCCACTCAAACTCCCTAGCCTTCTTTTCAAATCTAACAAACCATTCTGTCACCTTCAACTCATCAAATGCTGGCACTAATTTTAGACTCCTTGAGAACCAACTCTCCCTATCCTCTGCACGGCCTGAGGTTTGGGTATCTGAAGTTGGTCTATTAGCAGTCAGCTCCAAGCGAGTCTTCTCCAGCTCAAATCGCATTTTTTCACGCTGCATCTCCATCTCCCTCTCTTCTTTCTCTCTGGCACGCTGCATCTCCCTCTCTTCTTTTTCACGCTGCATTTCCCTCTCTTCTTTTGCACGCTGCATTTCCATCTCCATCTTTTTCAACTCCAACTGCAACTGAGCCTCCGGTGACAAGGCTCCAGGGTATATGGGAGTGGAATGAACAACTCCAGGGAAAGCACCAGACATCCCTGGGGGAACTGCTCTAAACTGGCTCGGCGGCATCATAGATGGTAATAGTGGGGTAGCGAAACGAGGCATTTCAGCACCATAGTCAAACTCAGGGCTCACACGGGGAGTACCTTTGCTATGTGCCTCTCGTTGTTCCATATCCACAGGTGACTCAGCACGTACGCGATCTGGTGTAGACACGCGTGACTCCATGGCGACAAATCAATGGCAGTACTAAATAATGAAATACTAGTGCTGACTGAGAAACTACAAAACACATCAACTTCACCTCAAAGCACAGAGAACGCCAAGGTAACGATATCCTAGCAAGAAGAAGGCACTGTTAGGATATCCTGGCGAGGTCGCCACTGTTACGGTAGCGCCAGCCCGGGGCTATTACAAAAAAGACAACAAGTCAGCCTTAGATGATCGGCCTCCACTGTGTTGCAAAAATAACGCAGACCCCGGCACTGACACTCCGCAAACTAGAGAAAAACTGACTTAAGAACGGAAAAACTAAAAACGCAACACTCTGTACTTTGATAATAAACGGAACAGCCTACCTATAGATCTAGCCTACTATCGTCACTACCGGAAGTAATACCGCCCAAGACAGTATACAGGAACACCTCCCACTTACTTCCGGTGGTGACGACTTTCTACTTAACCCGTGTCCAAGGGGGAACGCAGTTAATAGCTCACGATGGTTCTCACTAGCCTTGAGCAAAGAGATGGGATTAACTGTGTAGGGGTTAGGGGTGTGGGTGTGTATGTACGTGTGTTGGGGAACGTTAACAAAGGCAGCGAGAAGACCACGGTGAGCCAAACTGGCCCTCCAAAGACAACACGGTTACAAAAATAAAATAAAATAACTACTTCCCTCAGTCAGCAACAAAAGAATAAAAATAAACTTAAATGAAAACGCCAGCTCGGCATAAAAATGACTGGGGAGAGAGAGAGTGCGCACACACGCACGATACGGAAGCTAGCTGGGAAGATACTGACTCTGATCAAGGCTCGCGCACGGCCAAGCGCGAACGCATAATCAAATTAATAAGAACTTATATTCGTGCCCCTCTCTCTCTCTCTACAATGAATTGGTACTTCAAATGCAAGCAAAACATCATTAAATATACTGGTAGCTCACACACGACAATCAAAATAATCAAATGCATTCTCAGCATGGTATTAAATAAAATTGCCCTCAGTGGCAGGAACGAAAGAAACAAAAGAACTTGTAACACTCGCTAATGTAAACTCCGCGAATGACACGGATACATACTGCATAATCCCCTAGCCCAGCTGTAACGGCTGCACCCGTGGGAACGGAAAGGCGGACAGCGTAACAGTTATTTAAGAGGAGCCTGTGGAGTCACGTGGAGAGACAGGCTGACGAATGAGGATATAAAGGAGCGTTGTGCTGTGGATGTGGATGTGATAGGAAGCGTTATGAGGAACACACTGAGGTGGTTTGGCCATGTGGAGAGGATGGAGGGTGAAAGACTGACGAAGAGAGTGTATGTGAGTGAGGTGGAGGGGGGAAGAGGGAGGGGGAGGCCGAGGATGAGATGGAGGGAGGGGGAGGCCGAGGATGAGATGGAGGGATGGGGTGGACAGGTATATGAGAGAGGGGGGTGTGAGTTGGGAGCAGGGCAGTGAAATGGCGGGGGACAGGGCGACTTGGAGGCGATTTGTTTGTGGCCACCCCAAACGGGATTGAGGCGACTGGCAATAGATAGATAGATAACTTACTAGTTGGAAGAAAATGCTTTCCCCAACAGATGGCGTATGCAAATTACATGAGTGACGGGTGCGGCCTCATGACCTGACCTGGAGATTGGATGAGATGGTGGTAGTGAGGTGGTGGTGGTAGTGGAGTGGTGAGGTAGTGGCTGTGGTGTGGTAGTGGAGTGACGAGGTAACAGTGGTGTGGTAGTAGATGTGGCGGTGGTGGTGGTGGTGGAGTGGTAGTGTGGTGCAGCAGGTGCCTTAGTGGAAGCGATACGGCCTTACAATGTATGGGTAGTTAGGTTAAGAGGTGATGTGGTGCGGTTGCGATGAATTAATTGTGGTGGTAGAATGACAGTGGTGGTGGTGTGGCCTTGACGGCAGAAATATTGTGGTTGTGTCGTTTTTGGTTTAGGATGTTGGATGGGAGATTTATGTTGGTGATATGATTGTGGAGTGGTATTATGGTGATGGCGTGGTTGTGGAGTGCTCGTGGTGGTGTGGTTGTGGAGTGGTAATATGGTGATGGTGTGGTTGTGGAGTGCTGGTGATGGTGTGGTTGTGGAATGGTAGTATGGTTATGGTGTGGTTGTGGAGTGCTGGTGATGGTGTGGTTGTGGAGTGGTAATAAATTATGGTGATGGTGTGGTTGTGGAGTGTTGGTGGTGGTGTGGTAGTGGAGTGGTAATAAGGTGATGGTTTGGTTGTGGAGTGCTGGTTGTGGTGTGGTTGTGGAGTGGTAATATGGTGATGGTGTGGTTGTGGAGTGCTTGTGGTGGTGTGGTTGTGGAGTGATAGTATGGTGATGGTGTTGTTGTGGAGTGGTAATATGGTGATGGTGTGGCTGTGGAGTGCTGGCGATGGTGTGGTTGTGGAATGATAGTATGGTGATGGTGTGGTTGTGGAGCGCTGGTGATGATGTGGTTGCGGAGTGGGAATATGGCGATGGTGTGGTTGTGGAGTGGTAATATGGTGATGGTGTGGTTTTGGTGTGGTAATATGATGATGGTGTGGTTGTGGTGTGGTAATATGGTGATGGTGTGGGTGTGAAGTGGTAATATGGTGATGGTGTGGTTTTGGTGTGGTAATATGGTGGTGGTGTGGTTGTGGAGTGGTAGTTTGGTGATAGTGTGGTTGTAAAGTGGCAATATGGTGATGGTGTGGTTGTGGAGTGGTATTATATATATATTTTTTTTTTATGTGTCCGACTCTGGGCATAGGCTTCACAGCCTGCTATCAAGGCCCAGCAGTCCTCCTACATACCATAATATGGTGATGGTGTGGTGTGGTGTGGAGTAGAGATATGGTGATGATGTGGTTCCAGAGTGGTAACAGGATGAGAGTGTGGTTGTGGAGTGGTAATATAGTGATGGTGTGATTGTGGAGATAGGCAGACAGACAGACAGACTCGCAGCTGACCTAGACTGATCTGCTTTCTTATCTTCACGGGATATCAGATCAGTCTACATAAGGCTGTTACTGGTTCTCTCTCTCTCTCTCTCTCTCTCTCTCTCTCTCTCTCGACTCTACGCTTTTTCCTCATTATTTTGGTTCGTATCCTTGCTTCTCTCCTCCTCCTTTTCAATTTCCTTCTCTACTTCCCATTCTCATATGTTTCACCTATTTCCTCTTCATCTCATCTTTTTCTCGTTATTCCTCCCATATTCCTCCTCATATTCTTATGATGTTACTCATTTATCTGCTTAACTTGCCCTCTTCTACAAAACCTGATTTATCATTGCCTATTTTCTTTCATTCCTACCTGCCTCTATTTTTCATTTCTGTCTCTTTTTGATCATCATCATCATTATCATCATCATCGTAGTCTTTGTCATCATCATAATCATGTCACCGTCAACATCCAGCACCATTCGTAAGTTTGTTTGGCCAATATCAATAATTTTATAATCGCTTTGTTAGGAAGGATCTCTCACAAATTAAACAAAATAATTTGACAGTAGCCAGAACAAAATACAAGAAAGTTACCATACTAGAGGCGTTACTCAGGCTAACAGAGCCATAAACTTGCCTCAACTGCTCCCAGGCATAACCATCAACACATTCTATTCGCATTTTTGATTTGCAGATGCCCTTCACAGCCGTAAAGGGGACAATTTGGTAGAGGAAGGTAATTATCGTAGTGTTATAAAGCAGTGCAAGGCAGACGATAAGGTTAGCCAGACGTGCACATTCAAGCATTGCCCATCTTCTATCTATCTATCTATTGTCAGACGCCATAATCCCATAAGAGTGGCCATTTGACTTTGAGTTAGTTGTTTTACAGGAAGGGGCACTAGCCCTCCACCAACCCACTTGCTGACACATAGGGAGCACGTATGGTTTGGTTATATGGTTACCACCCAGCGTTGTAAGTGGTTTCTTGGCTTACAGGAAACCATTTGGCTTGTCACGCAATGTAAAGCCACCAGTAAAGGAAAGAAAAGCAATAAGAAGTGACAGGAAAGATGGCAGAAATAGGAAGAGAGGAGGGCAGGCACAGAGAAAGAATGATAAAGGCTAAGGAAGAAGTAGGCAACACTACATCAAGTGAGTGGATGATGGTCGCCACCACCTACCATAAATTGCCCATCTTACCAATTTCATACCCACCTACCCTTCCTCCCCATCAATCCTCTAGACCACGTCCTGCCACCTATTTACCCGTCATCCGGCTCCCTCCCACCATTCTACCCCTCACCACCGATCTCCCACAGCTCCCACATCACCGTCACCTCCCCCCTCCCACGCCACAACAACCGCCCACTCTTCCTCCATTCCGCATCCCAACATCGACCTCCTTCAGCCTATTCCGACCTCTCCCATTAGTCTACCTGATTTCACGCCCAACCGGACGCCGTCACCCATTTCAACGGCTCTTCTACTTCATCCCTAACCACAACCCCCTCTCTTTCCCTCTAAAGGTTCCTCTCCTCCATCAGCCATTGCTCTCACCTTCCCCTCTCTTCCCACAACCTCCCCCATACTCCACTCTGTCCCCACTTATCGCTCCTCTCACCACTTCATCCCTCACGCCACTCCTCCTCTCCAGTCTATCCCATCCCCCCAGTCTCATCCCCCACTCCACCAATCTCTACCACTCTATCCCTCACCACCGTTCCCTCTCCAACCCTCACGCCTGTTCTCAGTCCCTCACATCCTCACACCCTCAGTGAAGCCAGCAGCAGTCCCTCCCTGTTCTAGAAATTGCCTGCATCCTACTAACTTATGAACAGTGGTGGGCAAAAAGCGTCTGGGGTGGATATAACGTCATTATGGTGGCTCGTATTACTCTGCTTATGGTGGCCAGCTGTCCTTTATTTTATTTTTTTATGTAGTGTGGTTGTGGTTCTGTATAGTGGGTGATGTTATGCTTAGCCCCCATCCCAAATCCTACTCCTCTGCCCACCCCTCTCTTGCCTTCCTGCCTACCTCTTTGACTTACCGGGTACTTTGTCTCCAAGGCTGGCTGTTTTTTCATTTTCCTCCCCCTCTCTTTCCTTCCTATTTCACTTTCTAAATCTGGTTTACTTTTTTCTATCCCCCCATCCATCTCTCTCTCTCTCTCCCTCTCTCTCTCTCTCTCTCTCTCTCTCTCTCTCTCTCACACACACACACACACACACACACACACACACACAAACTTCCCTTCCACCATTACCTTTTCAGTTTTCATCCCTTCTGCTTTCCTCTCCCCCCTTCCATCTTCCCCCTCCAGCAAACACAATAATGAACGTATAAAATGTCTGGCACACCCCACAGGGCACTCTACTAATGGCTCTCGTATTATTATAGTCTTCTATTGTTTCTGAGTCCCAACGAAAAAAAAGTTTGGGTAAATATGATGATGATGATGATGATGACTACTACTAATGTTATTATCAGCATCATTATAATAATAATAATAATAATAATAATAATAATAATAATTATTATTATTATTATTATTATTATTATTATTAACACCAATGGTGATGATGATGATTAACGACGACGACGACGACGACTTTGATGATGATTATTTGTTAAATTGGTGGTGGTGTTGGTGATGACGTTTACGATATATAACCTTTGTCCCATTACTTAGATTATGCACCCTGTATCTTTTAAAGTTCAAGTAGATTTTATAAACTAATATCAAGGAACGGTCCGTGGGTTTGTGAAAGGGCATGACGGGTGCAGGGAAGTGAAAGAGGGCGGAAATTATTTGTTGGAGAGGGGGTGAGACGTGGGGGAGGATGTGCTATGATGGAGAGAGGGAGGGGTGAAAATGATTATGTTAGAGATAGAGAGGGGGTGGAAACGTTTATATCAGAGAGACAGATGGTGAAAGAGCTATGCCTGAGAGAGGGATTGAAAGGTGGGGAGGATGTGTTATGATGGAGAGAATTAGGGTGGAATTACTTGTAAGGAGGGAAGGGTGGAAATGTTTATGTCTGAGAGGGAGGGGTGGAAAATCTTGTTGCAAATGGGGGGTGGAAAGGTTAGGTCTGAGAGGGAGGGACGGTAATTTCACGTTGGGGAGAGGGAGAGGGGCGGACGGAGATGTTAAACGGAAGAATGATACAGGGCGGTGAAGTGTTAAAGGAGAGAGGATACAGAGGTAATGCTAAGCGGGAGAGAGAAGAGGGAGAAATATTATAATGGAGAAATAGGAGGAGGATATAATATGTTTGAGAGAGTGACGAGGGAGTTGATGATCTATGCTGCTGAGGGGGAGGGGGATAAAAATGTTATACTGAAGAAAGGGATGAGAGGGGGAAAGAGTGGAGGAAGGAGGATGATTGCTATACTCGAGAAAGTGAGAAGTGTAGGCGGAGAGGGGGGAGGGGGGAGGGGAGATAGTAGTAGCCATGTACTGCAGAGAGGTCAATGAAAAAAAATATATATTGGAGAGGAAGATAGAACAGTTACGTAAGGGAGGAGGAGGAGGAGGAAGAGGGGTAGCCGTTTGTAAAGTTAGAGTTGGGAGGGGTGTAGGAGGGTAGAGTGAGTACAGGCATCTGTCTTGCGGTGGGCTCAGAGGAGACTTTGGCTGACGCTGTAAAATACAGCTACGTCATAATTATGCCACACGGGATGGCGACGGCCACCTCTGGCAATTTACAATGTTAGCTGGGGTGTTGGGGAGTTCTCATGGGTTCAGGCCATGGCGTGTGATCACTGTCAAAGCTGCCTTCAAACACACACACACACACACACACACACACACACACACACACACACACACACACACACACACACACACACACACACACACACAAGGAAACTATCACTAGAGTGCTATGTAAAATGGGTCATACAGTCATTCTAGTATGACTGAAACCTTCATTTTCTTGGCTCCACTTTATATGAGAAACGATTCTCACGAAATGTGTTTCATAAATCCTCTACAGGTTTCATATCCTCTAGAGAAGCCTTCATTCTGTCTACTACTGAGTTTGAAAAAAATAAAATAAATGCATTTAATAATCGTGCAACCCGTCATATGCACCTCTATGAATAATTCCGTATAGTACGAAATTCGGCCTCTTTATACAACCATTTACACTTTTCATTTTATTCCCCATTTTCGTTTATTTTCTTGTTCTATCACATATCTTACTTTTCCTAACAATTCGTTTTCACATCCTCAAGCACTTTCTCCCCCCCCCCATCTCTCTCTCTCTCTCTCTCTCTCTCTCTCTCTCTCTCTCTCCCTCTCTCCATTTTCAGCCATGTTGATCTCGTTGTTTCTTCTTTTTTCTCGAGTTTCTTTCCGCTCTTTTTCTCTTCCTCTTTGATATTTTAAACCATATTCCTTTCAGACCCAGTTTGTTTGTTTTTTCCTCACCCTCAGTCTCCCTCCTCCAATTTTTATTCCTTACTAGAGTTTCTTTCTTCCTGACATATTTTTCTGTTTTCATCCCCTCCCCCCCCTTTTTTTATTCCCTCATTCTTTCTGTGAAATTACTGTACTTTGTGATTCTCTCTCTCTCTCTCTCTCTCTCTCTCTCTCTCTCTCTCAATTGCTTCTTCTTTACCTCCTCTCTCTCTGTGTTCATCTTCTTCCCGCATCTCCTTCTTTTCTTCCTCTAACTACTTTGCTTTTAGTCTCAACTCATTTACTTTCACAATCTCGAACGTTCTCCTCCGTCCACTTCTTTCATTTTAATCTCTCATTCAGTCATCTTTCATATTTTTAACTTCTTCGCTTTTAGTTTCGGCTCTTTCATATTTCAAGCACTCTCATCCCTCTTTATATTCTCACTTTTTGGTATCTCCCTTTTTTCCTTACCTACACCTACTCTTTCCTATGTTCTCTCTCATTTCCTGTTCCTCGTTCATTTTTTTCCTTTACTTCCTTGCTTTTGATCACAGCTTTTTTCTTGCCTCACCCCCACATCCTCACCCATTTCGCTATTATTAGCTGTTGGTTTCCTTGTTTCTTCTTTCACTCTGCATTTAATCTCCCTCTTTCGTTCTATTAATTTCTTTGCTCTAGTCTCAGTAAATGTTCTTTCTCTGTCCCTTCTCCATTTTTTTTTTTTTTTTTTTTTTTTTTTGCTGCATCTATGCTCTCGTCTCCTTCCTCTGTGCTGGGCTCGCTTTTTCATTCGCTTAACTTTCTTGCTTTTCTTCCTCTTTTTCATATACTCCCTTGTATCCACTGGTCAGTTTATGTTATTTATTTATTCATTTTTTTGCCTTTCTTCTTTCTCTTTGTTCTTTAACCACATATTGCTCCATAGTTCTTTTACAATTAAAAATCCTCTTTGCTTTTAGCGTCAGCTGTTCTTCCTTTCTCACCCTCATACACTCTCTCCCTTCTATATTCCCTTCCATGTTGGATTCGGTTTCTTCTTTGCCTCCATTCCTTCTCGTCTTTCCTCTTTTCACATGTCGCTCTTCCGCTTTTTTACTTACTTAGTAGTCACATTCTTTTTTTCCAAACCCTCATTCACACTTTTCCTTCCCCATTTTCTTCCGCTAGTTTCTTTGTTATATCTTTGCCTCTCTCCTTTCCCTGCTTACGCCTCTCTCCCCCTCTCCATTTCCGCTTCCAATTTTCCCCTCCTCCTGCAATGTTGATCACATTCCCATATTTTTCTTGAACGCTGAAGAAGGAGAGAATCCCCATCCCACTTCCTGCCCTCCCCGCCTGCTGGCCTTCATACTCCTCCTCCCAGCTACCTTCCCAGTCCTTCCTCCTACCTCCCTCTCTTCATTCTTTCATTCCTCCCTTCCATTTCCCTTCCTCACATTCACTTTATCCACACCCAATGCACTTCTCCCATCAATGACCCTAGTCCTCTTCCTTTGCCCAGCAATTTGGGTCCATCCATAACTCTTTCCCTAATATGAATAACAACGTGTGATGACCAAGAAGACAATTATAAAAGACGTCCTCGACCTGAAAGGATTAACAAACACTTACATCCTACACATATAAGGTGCATTTTTTCCCCTTTTTAATTATGTTTACTAATTGTTCGAGAGAGCGAAGCGAGCAAGAACACCGAAGTTAGTCACAGTTTGGACTCCCGACATATGTACCCGAGCAAAAGATTTATCGCATCAGCAAGAATTGGGGACAGGGGTCGGGAGAAAACTCAATAGTATATTGCCGAACTTTTTTGGACATCTCAGCCAATATTGAAGTAACAAGAAAGATAGACACCAATTTGGAAATCACATAAAAATCCTCAATTATTTTCATATCATAGACAACCCTTAATTCCCAATAGTTTTTCCGCAAATCGAGGAAACGATTTCTTATAAGGCAGATTAGCGTCACAGAGGGCTGCGCAAGAAGTAACGGTCTAAGGTTGCGTTAGTAGCGCAGCAGTAGTTTCCGAAGGTTGCTGACAGCAACCATGTTGTGCCTTTTCAAAACAAATAATACCTTCTGTTTGGCTTTTCTTGGATAATTTTGACTGAACTCAGAATTTCTGATTTCTGATTCGAATCGGAGCGCACCGAGAGATTTGGTGAAAGTAATTTTTGTGAGTGAGCAAAAAGCAAAGTCATTATTAACCTCCCAGGTCCCAAGCCCTAGACCTAACTAAACACAAGAGGAGTATTGGTCTTAGGAAGTGTGAGGGAATATTTTTGGTGTAATCTAATATGTACATTTTAGTATTTTCAGGTCAGGAAATCGGAGGAAGATGATGAGCCACATGAGACAATATTCAGCACTGCCTGACTTGCTCGCTCGCTCGCTCGAACACATTCCACACTTTCATTGTGGACTCCTATTTAATGCTTATATACTTTTACGGTCGAGATGAAAGTAGAGATGAAGCTCAGCGCTGGCCCGAGGGTTTTATAATGTTTATGGCCAGTGATCGAACAAAACTTAAATCTCTTGTATTTCAGTGTCGGCTATTCGATATATTATTATCCCATTCTTTCCATCTAAGCTGTCTGGTACCTAAAGCCACTTTCTCTAAGGGTTGGCTTCAACAAAGAAGCCTCCAGGCATTTCTCAGCCTCACCTAGGTAAGGATTCCTCTCACAGCACAGAACCTCCCGTCATGTAATATACTATAGCAGTAGCCGTGTGTGTGTGTGTGTGTGTGTGTGTGTGTGTGTGTGTGTTTTGGGCAGCCGAAACTACACATTCAAATTGCACCAAAATTCCACAAAAATCGCAAAAAATTCACTGATGTGAAGAAACTTGGTTCCATCACGATTGAAAAACGTTTACTATGCTTCATGAGCAATCACATTTTGACCAAAAAACGCTGCTTCCGGAGCATGGCATAGGATCTCCGTAGAATTTTTTGCTCATAGGTACAACTAAAATAAACTGTAGCAGTAGCTGTGTGTCTGTGTGTGTATTTCGGACTTGCGTTCAGACAACTTGGGTTCCATTCCCGAAGCTGCATATAACACGATCAATTGGTTAGCTGCAAAAAATCCACGTGACAACGTTACAATAGAACAGCACATAAACGCAAGAGCCCTCGCAGGAGCAAGTGCGAGAGGCCCGAAGGGCCCACGAGCGCTTGTATACTCTATAATCTCCTTGGTTCTCACCTCAAACCAATAAAAATACCATGGGCTCGGTTTGGCTGCCCCGTATCTTCCATTAGTGTAAATCATCTTTCAAGCAACACAGTACTGGTCGTCCCCATCTCTCAGTTTACATAGCCTACAATACAGTAATGGACATCCCCAACACCATAAAACATTCACTTTACCCTTGACACCTAAAATGCACCTCCATATACCCCTTATATTGTACCCACTCCAGTACACAGGCATACATAATCCATTCAATCATCTCACCTCAGACTTATCACAAATCTCCATTCAACCCACATATTACAACCATCATCTCACATACTCCCCCTCCCTGCTGTTCACCATTTGCCCCCATAACACCTCCATACACACTGCTTTACCATACACTGCCATACAGTCCCTCTCCCTCATACATTCCCTCACCCCATACACAATTACATACCTCCTTATTCCCATACACTCCATCACCGCCATACACCCCCTCACCGCCACATTCCCTTACACCCCCTACAGTTGTACACTTAGTCACCACCACATTCCCATACACTCCCTACAGCCATGCATCCCCACACCACCACATTCCCATACACCCGCTATAGTCGTTCACCCCCTCACCACCACATTCCTATACACCCGCTACAACTGTACATGCCCTCACCGCCGCATTCTCATACACCCCTTACAGCCGTACACCCCCTCACCGCCAAATTCCCATACAAACCATTACTGTCACATCGCCATACACGCCATCACCACAACACTGCCATACACCACATCACTGTGATACACCTCATCATCACCACATTACCATACACAGCTTACCGCCATACTGTATATCTCATAACCTCTTTCCACTCCCTCGTCACCTTATTATCGCACCACGCTGGCCAAGAGGCAGAATCAATGTATCTGTTTTTATATCAGTTTATTTTTATACCCAGGTACCATTAATAGCCTGTCTCATGTTCCAAATTTTTAATGAATATTTTATAATGGACCCACTTCGTTAACGAATCCTGAAGGGGGGAGGGACTGGGTGACGAAAGGGGTGGGAGGTATGATGGATGACAGGGTTGAAAATGGAATGAATGGGAAGGATGGGGGAAAAATCGACGACTGTGAGAAAGATAATACAGAAAGACTTTTTTTAATTTTTAAATGTGAGGAAGAAGGAACCAAAGGCAACGAGCCCGCAAAACTGTTCCTTCCAAGGGAAAAACAAAATACAAGAGAGAGCCAAATTCAAGATCCGAATATTTCAAGTTGCCTGTACACACTGCGTTTGAAAGACTGGAGATCATGGGAAGCAGGAAATACAGACAGAGGGAGACAGTTCCACAGTTGACCTGTTGCATAAATGAAGGACTGGGAGTAACGGTTAACTCTTGCATTAGAGAGTTGGACAGAAAAGGGATGAGAGTTTGCTGTTAGACGGGTGCTGCGCGCCCATCGTAGAGGTAGAGGAATGCATGCAGACAGTTCAGAGGAGCAGTGACCATTGAAGTAGCGATAGAAAAGAGATAAAGATGCAACAGTGAGGCGAAGAGACAGAGGTTAAAGGGAGTCAGTATGAGGAGAGTTAATGAGGCGAAAAGCCTTTGACTCCACCCTATTGAGAAGAGCTGTATGTGGGGAGCCTCCCCACACATGAGAGTTGTACTCCACGCAGGGGCGGATAAAACCTCTGTATAGAGTCAACAATTGTGCAGGGGTAAAGAAGAAATGGAGTCGGCTTAGCACACCCAATCTCTAGGAAGCAGATTTTACAAGAGATGCAATATGATCTTTCCAAGATAAGTCTTGAGTAAATGAAACCCAATGCATTTTCAAGGATGATGCAGGATTAAGCTGAATATTATTAAACATTAGTGGGTATACCTATTGAAAATTTTGTCAGGTTGATAGGTGCAAAAACTGAGTCTTTGATGCATTAAAAACAACCATATTATTATTACCCCAGTCAGAGATACGAGCCAAGTCAGACACTAGGTGTGCCATAGCCTCATCCCTTGTTTGTTGAAGTAACTGCTGAGATGGACGTTGCAGGAATCGAATGGAAAGGTGAAGGGTGGAGTCATCAGCGTATGAGTGGATAGGGTTAGATGTACAGCTTAGAAGGTCTTTGATGAATAAAAGGAAGAGAGTTGGTGATAGGACAGAGCCCTGAGGAACACCACTGTTATTAGATCTAGGAGAAGAACGAAGGCCGTCTACAACAGCGACTATAGAACGACCAGAAAGGAAGCAAGAGATGAAGGCACAGATAGATGGATAGAAACCATAAGAGGGCAGTTAGGAAATTAAAGATTTATGCCAAACTCGATCGAAAGCCTTTGAGATGTCAAGTGCAATGGCAAAGCTTTTGCCAAAGTCCCGAAAGGAGGATGACCAGGAGTCTAAAAGGTAGGTGAGAAGATCACCTGTGAAGCGTCCCTGACGGAACCTATACTGACGATCAGAAAGAAGGTTGTGATAGAAACGATGCTCTAAAATTTTTCTATTAAGAATAGACTCGAAAAATTTTGAGATACAAGATCTTAAAGCAATTGGACGATAGTTTGAGGGTTAGGAATGGCCACCCTTCTTTGGGACTGGCTGAATGACAGCAAACTTCCAGCAAGAAGGAAAGGTACAAGTTGATGGACAAAGGCGAAAGAGTTTGCCTAGGCAGGGTGTAAGCAGAGAAGCACAGTTCTTGAGAACAACAGGAGGGACTCCATCAGGCCCATATGCCTTATTAGTATTGAGGCCTGTGATGGCAGAAAATACATCAGCTGAAGAAATTTTAATGTCAGCCATGAGGAAGTTAGAGGGGGGGAAGTGATGGAGGAGCAGCACTGGAATCGTCTAAGGTGGAATTGGAGGAGAAAGTCTTTTCGAGGAGATATGCTTTATCAGTAGAAGAAATAGCTACAAAGCCATCATAGTAGAAAAGAGGAGGGAAGGATGATGAGGTAAAGTTGTTAGAAAGGTTTTTGGCAAGGTGCCAGAAGGAGTGGGAAGAATTCGAGTTAGAGAGTTGAGAGCATTTAGTACGGATGAAATTATTTTTAGCAGAGCAAAGAACAAACTTAGCACGATTCCGGGCAGAAACGTATAAAAGATGTGATTCAGTGGTGGGTTGGCTCCGGTACCTTTTATAGTCCCTCTCCTTGTTGCGGACAGCATTAGAACAAGAGTGATTAAACAAAGGCTTTCGTGCATTAGTCAACGGATATGAGAAAGGAATGTATGCTTCCATGCCCGAGAGAATAACCTCCGTAATGCGCAAGGCACACCCAGATGGCTCCCGGCCATAGAAGCAATACTCATTCCAGGGAAAATCAAAGAAGTACTGCCTGAGGGCCTCCCAATCCACAGCTCCAAAGTGCCACAGATGACGTTTCTTTGGAGGGTCCACAGGCCGTACCGGAGCGATAGGACAGGTTAAGGTGATAAGGTTGTGAACGGAGGAGCCCAACGGAAAGAAAAGATTAACAGTGTAAGCAGAAGAATTAGTTGTAAGGAAGAGGTCAAGTATGTTGGAGCTCTCTCCAAGGCGGTCAGGGATACGGGTAGGGTACTGTACAGTACAAGCTGCTCTAGGTCATTAAGGATAGAAAAGGTATAGGCTAGTTCACCAGGTGGATCAGTGAAAGGAGAGGAGAGCCAAAGGTGGTGGTGAACACTGAAATCTCCTAGAATGGAGATTTCAAAGAAAGGAGAAATGGATAGAATGTGTTCCATCGTAGAAGTAAGATAGTCAAAGAATTTTTGATAATCAGTAGAATTAGGAGATAAGTAAACAGCACAGATATATTTAGTCAGAGAATGACAGGAAAGCCGAAGCCAGAGTGTAGAGAATTCAGAAGAATCGAGCTCAGGATCATGAAAGCATGATAAGTTGTTGCGTATATATACACAACAGCCACCTTTGGCTTTGAAATGAGTATAGAGAAAGTAGGAGGATACAGAAAAGGTTCTGTTGTCAGCTGCCTCAGACAGCTGAACCTCAGTTAGAAAAAGAAGATGAGGTTTAGAGAAGGAGATGTGGTGCTCAACAGAGTTAAAGTTAGAGGAAAGGCCACGAATGTTGCAGAAATGAAGAAGAAGAGTCAGATAGTGGTTCCAGGCATCTTGAGTCGTCACTGGGAGAGGGACAGAAGGTGGAGGCATTTATGGTCCCCCCCCCCTGGGGTCTCCGAGGCTATGTTATTCGACGCCATTTTTTTTTTTTAAGAGGAATGGTAGACAAGAGGAACAGGAGTAGGCTGCTGTCCGCAAGGACGCAAGATCAATCCTAAACTGGAACGATGAAGACACTGATAATGTGAATATCGTTAACAAACACACTGATAATCTGAATATCGTTAACAAACACACTGATAATCTGAATATCGTTAACAAACACACTGATAATCTGAATATCGTTAACAAACACACTGATAATCTGAATATCGTTAACAAACACACAAATAACTTGAATATCGTTAACAAACACACTGATAATCTGAACATCGTTAACAAACACACTGATAATCTGAATATCGTTAACAAACACACTGATAATGTGAATATCGTTAACAAACACACTGATAATCTGAATATCGTTAACAAACACACTAATAACTTGAATATCGTTAACAAACACACTGATATTCTGGATATCGTTAACAAACACACTGATAATCTGAATATCGTTAACAAACACACTGATAATCTGAATATCGTTAACAAACACACTGATAATCTGAATATCGTTAACAAACACACCGATAATCTGAATATCGTTAACAAACACACTGATAATCTGAACATCGTTAACAAACACACTGATAATCTGAATATCGTTAATATACACACTGATAATCTGGATATCGTTAACAAACACACTGATAATCTGAATATCGTTAATATACACACTGATAATCTGGATATCGTTAACAAACACACTGATAATCTGAATATCGTTAACAAACACACTGATAATCTGAATATCGTTAACAGTCTCAATTTCTCTCCCACAAAAAACCACCGACATATTATAAAACCTCCCTAGCTTTTACCACAAGTAAAGTGAGCTTTGTGAGCACGTGACGATCCAAACAGCGTTTGTACATACGCCCATCATAATTTCATCTTGGTGTAAACTCACAACATTTCTGGTGAGGTGGTTCAATCGTAAGAGAAAAAAAATTAAGCTAAAATATTTACTTTCTCACGTTTTCTCTCTGGGTGTGCATATAACGAGGTGCCGTAGCATTTGCCACACGTGCAATGTTCATTTCTCTACTCCCGACTTGCCATGTCATCGAACTGCGTCAGCAAACTCTTAGCTACTGATCGATTGATAAAACCCAGAAACGTGGCGATTACCCGTGCTTGCTTCACCTCATAAACATAGGAAAAATGTTTATGTAAAATTATAAGCGTAATATCTGATATTCAATTATTAGAATTCATGCAGGAAAACACAGTGTTACAACAGGAAATCTTTAAATCCGATTTCATTGTTGGGCATGCCAATTGCAGCCCTCTGTACATTTCCGAGGAAAGCTGAGATTCCAAGGTGTTTGGTGTCATGAGTAAATATATAGCTAAAAACAAAATTTATTGAATGTATCTACTACCTGCTGAAAGAATCTCTTCTGTAGCTCACTTAGCAGAAAAATTATTAGCCTCTGAAAGCCATCGCGGTTGGGCCATGTCGTGTAGGGCCACACATTTCTCAGTTGAACGTAAAATAGCTTCGCTCGTTGCACTCGCTGGTAATTATAGAGATCTTAGCAATTTTTCTAAGGATGTTCAAGTGATTAGACAAACTATAACGATAATATTTTTGGAACGACTTTCAGACATTTTAACACTTTCTAGGGATAGTGTGGGATTACGGTACGAGTACTTAACAACATTTAGCGCCTTTACAGCAACAGTTTAGGACATTTGTGTATTTGACTTGGTCTCTGTTGGGAGTAGCAGGCAGTGGGCTGTTCTTGCAGACTTATATGGTTTTATGGCGTATTTTCATTAGACATATACGAATGAGGCATAATACATCATATTTTTTTTCTCCTCCAACTCCTCCTCTTCTCATTCCACTGTGTATTCTCCATTCATCTCCCTCCCTCTCTTCCTCTACCTCCCCCTCTTTATCCTGTCATTCTTCTTCCATTTATGTGTCTTTCCTCTCCAGTTATCCATCTCCTCCTCCTCCTCCTCCTCCTCCTCCTTCTCCTCCTCCTTCTGTGTATGTCCCCTTCTTCTTCCTCCCTCCCATCCTTCCTCCCTCTCCTGTGAGCAGCGAGGGTAAAATTCCCATGACGTGTTCAGCAGGATTTAACCTTTCATGACCGCAAGATGCTTGGGCATGGAGGAGGAGGAGGAGGAGGAGAGGGGGGGAATTTCAAGAGGAGGGTAAACAGAAACAACGGGAGAGAGAGAGAGAGAGAGAGAGAGAGAGAGAGAGAGAGAGAGAGAGAGGAGGGGGAAGGGTGGGGGGAAGGGGCTGTTTCTCGTGGGCTTAGAGGGCTTCCTATATCCTCTTCTTTACTGTGTTTATTTCACATCAGTGCTGTTTTGTACATGTAATTTATTTGTTCAGTATCATGACAACCTCAGTATTGTACTATTGATGCCGCCGGGCAGTATCCGGGTATTCGGTGAAAAAAAAAAGAAAAAAAAGAAACTTCCATAGATCTACAGGATGATTCCGACTCTCTGGAAAATTAATGGGGGATACGCTTTCGCAAAACACCATGCCACCTTGCTTCCATAATGGCGCCAGTCATCAACCACAAACTCGGACTCTTCTGATACTTATTTTCACTGAAACTAACACAGCCACGGACACTTGATCAAAAAGGTATCGGAGCACAGGGGGTGCGATGACTATCGAAAAGGTTCGAGCAACTGCTGACATTACCAACGTCTCATTGTGTATCATCAGTATCTGTCTATTTAAACATTACATTTGCTATATAGAGGATATTGCTGGTTGGCGATATATGACACCTCCCGACATCAGGGCAACCAACGTGTGGTAGATCGGATACTAATATTTCAGTGACCTTCGTTCTGTGGTCCCAAATGTTTCACGCATGTTGTGCACCGATACTTTTGTGACCCAGTGTACGTCTGTCCCGTCACTATGACCTTCAGTTCTGATCATGTGATAATCATACCATCTCTGAAACACAAAACATAGCTATCAGCGGGCACACATTCATATATTGTAACATATATCTACAGACCACAAGACTCCTTAATCAACACAAATACAGACCTTCAGGTAGTACGCATTATGTACGTTTAGTTCATGAGACTTTACATTATTCCACATTACATATTTGACCGCTTTATGCTCTGTTCTGAAACTGTTGGCTAATCCACCGAGATAAAGCTTCAATTTTTGTTTTAGGCAATATAGTGTGAAACCTGTTTACATCTACATTTATCTATATGGTAGGCCAATGTTTAGTAATTGTATATGCGCATCCTGTGATCATATTCAATTGTCCTTCAGTATATTTAGTAGTGGCTACGTGCAAACTATGGACGTAAAACGCCATTCCTCAATTATGCATCCTTCTTGCGTCAGCCATGGAAGTGACAGGTTCATTTACATCCCTCTACCACCCACTACTTAACTTTAGCGGCCTCCCGCTGCAACAGCTGAATAATACGATCCGACCCTCCTACCTCCACACCGGAAGCCACAACTGAAACAAGCTTTTCCACCCTGAAGCTGCAGTGGTTATGGCTCAGTAAAAGTCAAGGTGGATGGTGCAGTTACAGTCAAGATGGTGCAGTTACAGTCAGGTTGCAGGCAAGGCAGTGCAAAGGAGACAGCACATCAGCCCAATGAAGGTGTTTATAAGGGCACCACCACCAACCACACAACACAAAAGACCGTACGGTAACCTCGTATTAGTTGGCTTTAGAGTACCTCTTCTTTAACTGTTTGTTTTTCCGTATGGTACGTCAATATTATCTTCTTTAATATCAATTATGTAATGCTGAAAGCAGTGATGAGAAATAGGGAGGTGAGTATGGAAGATAAGAAGTCACTGCATGATAGTATTGTGATCCCTACCCTGACGTATGGAAGCGAGGCATGGACCTTGCAAGAGGGGAACAAGTCAAGAGTGAGAGCAGTGGAAATGAGTTACTTGAGAGGAGCATGTGGAGTGACGTGGAGGGACAGGTTGACGAATGAAGAAGTGAAGGAACGCTGTGGGGTGGATGTGGATGTGGTTGAGATGATTAGGAGAAATACACTGAGGTGGTTTGGACATGTGGAGAGAATGGAGAATGAAAGACTGACTAAGAGGGTGTATGTAGGTGAGGTGGAGGGAGGGAGAAGGAGAGGTAGACCGAGGATGAGGTGGAGGGATGGAGTTGAGAGGTATATGAGGGAGGGGGGGGTGAGTTGGGGGGAGGGTAGTCAAATGGTGGGTGACAGAGCGACTTGGAGGCGTTTTGTCTGCGGCCACCCTTTGCGGGATTAGGGCGTCGGGCTATAGATAGATAGATAGATAGATGCAATGTAAATATGAAACATGATTAAAATCCCTAGGAGGACGTTATATGCAGTTCGACTGTAGATTTTCACGTGAGTGTCGCATAATTGCCAGTGGGAAGAGGAGGGGAAAAAGAAAGGGAAGGGGAAAAAAAGTAGGAGGAGGGATGAGATGGAAAGGAGATAGAAATGGAAACGTGAAAACGACGGAAAGGAAAAAGGGAGGGGGAAAGGTCAGGGAGAAAGGAGAAAGGAAGACAGACAAAGAGACAAGAAAGAAGAATGGGGGTAATGGAAGAGGGCAGGGATGGAGGAAAAGATGAGAGGTCATGAAGAAGGAAAGACTTAAGGAAGGCAGGGAAGTAGGGAAGGAGGGGAAAAATAGTGGTCAGAGGGAAGCATGAAGGGAAGCAAGGGAAGGACTACCAGTAACTGAGAAAGGAAAGGAAGAAGGGAGGAGGAGAAGGAGACAGGGAGGAAAGAAGTGAAGGAAGGAAGGAAAAGATGATGTGAGGATGAGAAAGGGAAAGAAAGAAAGGTATGGGAGGAAAGGAAAAATGGACGGGAGTAGAAAGGGAGGGAGGAAAGGAAGGGAGAAGGAGAAAGGGAAGACGGAAGGGCGGGGGGAAGGAAAAGACCATGTGAAGATGAAAGGAAAGGAGGGGAAGAAAGAAGAAATAGAAGAAGGTAGAAAAGGAGAGGGGAAAGGAAGAGGGAAGGAGAAAGAGAAGAAGAAAGAGAGGAGCAGAAGAAGAAATGGAAGGAGGGAGGAAGGAGAAAGCAGAAAAAGAAGAGCGGGAGGAAGGAGAGGAAAAAGGGAGGGAGGAATGAAGAGTAGGAGGACGGAGGAGGGAAGGTCAACAGAAAACAGCATTGTGGTACGGTAAAAGTCAATCCCATATTTTCAGTTTTGGATCCAAAGTTCGGCTACCGTAGTCCACATCATCTATGTCGTAACGAACAACATTTATGTCCATGGAAGCGTTTACTTTTAAAGAAAATTGTCTATTATTCGATCGTAGCGCGTTAAAGCACGGTCATCTCCAATCCACGACTTGTACCACCAAGCCATCGAAGTGTTTGGGGAAAGACGGGAAAGATGAAGTAAGTCAGTAGGGAGAAAGAATAGGTAGGGGAAGGAGAAATAACGTCAAAAAAGATGAACTCAAGGATGAGTGGCTGAGAACGAGAGGGGAAGGGAAGGAAGCTGAGGTGTACAGAGGTACTGAGGAAGGAGGAAGGGAAGGGGAGATGGACGAGAGGATGAAATGAAGGGGAAAAAAATAAAAAGCGAAAGAAGGAAGCGGGAGATCAAGAAAGAGCAAACGAGAAAGAGAAAAAAGGAAGATGGAATGTGTGAAAGGACTAATAAAAGGCAAAGGAAAGGAAAGAAAGCAAATGCAGAGTAACTGCAAAATGGAAGGAATAGAAAAAGGTTAAGAATAAGAAAAAGCGAAAGTATTGCAGCAAACAAGGAAGAATGAAAGAAAATTTGAGAAACACCCAGGAAGGGAATGGGAATGAAAAGGAAGAGTCGATATGAACAACAATCAAAAAAAGGCAAGAAATAATCAAAACTAAATGTATTTCTTATATAAGAACGCAAGAAAAAGGAAAGGCCGAAAGAAAACGAAAGAAGAAGAAATAAGAGAAGGAAAACAGAAATCAGCCAACAAAATGAAAGGAATAACGTATGAAAATGGTATGAACAGAGGAAAGGAGAAATCAGCAAAGAAATACGAAACAATGAAAAACCAAAGAGATGACGATGATGGGGAGAGAGAAATTAACAACCAAGAAATTTGATGAAATGGAATGACAACGGGATGAAGGAGAAGCCACAAAGAAAGAAAAACACAATACAAGGAAATGAGAGGAAGATGGAAAGACAAATGGAAAAACAAGGAATGGACATGGAACAAAGAGGAAAAAAGGAAGAAACAGCAGGTGGAGGTTGTTAAAGAGAGGTTAACGGAGAGACACGGCTTGATCTTGGGATTTACAATGGGGAATTGGGGTAGGGAACTGCGGGAGAAAGAGGAAATTGGGTGGTGAGGGAGACAGCAGAGAGGATATCACAGAGAAGGAAAGGAAAAAGAAATAGAGGAATATGGGAAGAAGAATGGGAAATGTGTCAGCCGCAAGGGTGAGGGATGGCAGAAAAAAGAAAGGATTTGGTGGCAGGGGAGGTGGAAGGGAAAGGGACCAGGGAGGGAAGGGATATTAAAAAAAGAAGAACAGAAAAAAACTGATATGACTGGGAAACATGGGGATGACTTTCATTCCATCTGTACTCTTCCACTTGGGTTAATCTTTCAACCCTGGTCATGGCCCTCCCTCCCTTCTACCGTATACTCCTATACATATTTTTTCCACCTTGTTCTTGGTCTTTTCTCCCACTACTACTCCTTCACTTAATCCTTTCACCCCCTTCCCTCTCCATCAGCATAACTCCCTTTCTAACACTACATCTCCCTCTCTGTCCCTACCAATCCCCCCTACCCTCTCTCTCCACCACCACTCCTCCCTACTTTACACTTCTCTCCTTTCTGTAAATCTGTATTTTAGTCTATTGGTCAATACATATTCTTGCCACCGCCACACGATATTACTCAGCTTAGGAGATACCTCATTCTCAAGAGATTACAGATAGTTTCCATTAAACCTTTTAGAGCCATGAAGTGTTATATTCTGTTTCCTTGTTATTGCTGGACGATTTTATTCAGTTCAGGAAAGGCCCCTAGTGCTGAAGGGCTTATAAAAATCATCATATCCCCTTAAAACACTATGACGTCTATTAGCCTTTATTATTCCGTCCGTGTAACAACTATTTTCAGCCCAGGAAAAACTTCTGTTGTAAAGTTTAGCCAAAAACTCAACAGGAACTTCCTCGCAGCTTTACAGTATAATGCATTTCCGGCCATGAATTTTATGCACTCAGTTGCTGACAACACCGAGAATGTTTACGTCGGGGAGGCAGAAGGTGGAGCTGATGCCGGGATTTAAGGACTGAACGTACTCACTTACTCTTATCAATATTTTTATATTAAAGCCAACTGATTTAATCTGGGATCTTTTATTTATCGTCTCCAGAAAACGAATCTGATGGACTATAAGACAAATACAGGAAAAAATATATATATTTTTTACATTCTTATAACAAGACACAACACACTGGACACTGAACATAATGAAATACAGTTTATTGCTTTGGAAAAGGGACGGCGCAGGTACGGTAGTAGTTTTCTGGTGTCTTTTTTCGTTGAAGTAAATAATAAATTTTTCACAAGAAATGAAAAATACAATGCATACATGAATTTAACCCCCAAAAAAACTCTAAAATGAGGTAAACACACATGGATGAGGAGAGAGAGAGAGACAGAGAGAGAGAGAGAGAGAGAGAGAGTGTGTGTGTGTGTGTGTGTGTGTGTGTGTGTGTGTGTGTGTGGAACAACGACGCATAAAGGAAAGGAAAGGATAAACAGATGAAAGTGAGGACATAAGATGGGAAGAACCAGTACGAGAGAAAGGGGAGAAAAAAGGTATAGGGGAGAAAACGGAATGAATTGAGGACTGCAATGGGAGATGGAGAAAGAGTAAGAGAGAAAAGGAAACAAGGGGCTGAAACGGGTTGGAGAGGAGATGGAAAGAAATAGATGACGGGGAAGGAGTGGGAGGAAAAAAAAAAAAACGCAAGTGAGATGTACGATGGAAAGGGGGAGGCTAAAATTGAATTAAATCGTCTTAAACTGAAAAAAAAAAAAAAATACAGGGGATTAGAAACTCCACTATTCACATGAATTTTGTTTTCTGCGATGGCAAGACGATTATATTCATCTTAGTGCGGCAGTGTCATAATGAGGGTGGGTAAAAAAAAAAAAGTGTGATGATCCAGCAGCAATGTGAGAGTGTAACGGAGGCTGGGTGCGCTCATATTTAGGGCGCCGTACGGTATATCATGAAAATAGCCGGGGTTACCAGGCCTTACTGCCGCTACAGGTGGTTGTCAGGGGGTAGGAGATATAGAGGATGCGTAAAGGGAGAGGGCGTGTGAGAAAGAGTGTGGTAGCAGTAAGGGAGTGTGGTAGGATCAGTAGAGTGTGGAGGGAATGAGGGTGAGAGCCAATACGTTTGTAGGGAGTGGTGGTGGGAAAAGAAATGTGGAAAAGTGAGAAAAGAAATGTGGAAAAGTGAGTGGATGAGAGAGTAGTGAGAAAGGTGAAAGGTGTGGATGAAAGAGTTGTGAGAAAGGTGAAAGGAGTGGATGAAGAAGTAGCGAGAATAGTAAAAGAAGTGAATGAAGGGGTAGTGAGAAAGGTGAAAAGAGTGAATGAAGGGGGTAGTGAGAAAGGTGGAGAAGAGAGTGGCTGAAAGAGTAGTGAGAAACGTGAAAGGAGTGAATGAAGAAGCAGGGAGAAAGATGGAGAAGGGAGTGGATGAGGGAGAAATGAGGAAGGTGAAAAAAGTGAATGAAGGAGTAGTGAGACAGGTGATAGAAGTGGAATTAGGAGTAGTGAGAAAGGTGGAGAAGGGAGTGGATGAGGGATTTGTAAGAAAGAAGATGAAGGGAGTGGATCAGTGATTAGTGAGAAAGAAGGTGGAGATGGGAGTGTATGGTGGAGTAGTTGGAAAGGTGAAAAGAGTGGATGTGGGATTAATAAAAAAGAAAATGAAGGGAGTGGATGAGGGAGTAGTATGTATGGATCGACTTGTGAAAGCAAAACGATGAGGAATACGTGGATATAGGGAGAGGGAGTCAACGTATGTTTAGTGCCCATTTTGCTGTGTATGCTTGTCGAAGAAATGAAAATATCAAATGCCACGCTGAGGAAATGAAATTATCAACTGCCAAGTTGAGGTTTAGGCTGAATGAGTACCACAGTTTGTCTAAAGGGTGCCATGATTACGTCCGAAGGATGCTAAGGATAGGTCCGATATTATTATTATTATTATTTTTTTTAATGCGAGGAAGAAGGAACCAAAGGCCATGAGCCCGCAGTAACAGTTCCCTCCAAGAGAAAAACAAAATACAATAGAGAGCCAAATTCAAGATCCGATCATTTGGAGATGCCTGGACATACTGCGCTTGAAAGACTGGAGATCATAGGCAGCAGGAAATACAGATAGAGGGAGACAGTTCCAGAGCTGACCTGTTGCATAAATGAAAGACTGGGAGTAACGATTAACTCTTGCATTAGAGAGTTGGACAGAAAAGGGATGAGGGTTTGCTGCTAGACGGGTGCTACGCGCCCGTCGTAGAGGTGGAGGAATGCAAGCAGACAGTTCAGAGGAGCAGTGACCATTAAAGTAGCGATAGAAAAGAGATAAAGATGCAACAGTGCGGCGAAGAGACAGAGGTTGAAGAGAGTCAGTAAGAGGAGGAGAGTTAATGAGACGAAAAGCCTTTGACTCCACCCTATTGAGAAGAGCTGTATGTGGGGAGCCTCCCCACACATGAGAGTTGTACTCCACACAGGGGCGGATAAAACCCCTGTATAGAGTCAACAATTGTGCAGGGGTAAAGTAAGAGCGGAGACGGCTTAGCACACCCAATCTCTTGGAAGCAGATTTTACAAGAGATGTAATATGATCTTTCCAAGATAAGTCCCGAGTAAATGAAACCCCAAGCATGTTCAAGGATGATGCAGGATTAAGCTGAATATTATTAAACATTAATGGGTATACCTGTGGAAAATTTTGTCGGGTTGATAGGTGTAAGAACTGACTGAGTCTTAGATGCATTAAAAACAACCATATTATTTTTACCCCAGTCAGAGATACGAGCCAAGTCAGACATTAGGTGTGCCATAGCCTCATCCCTTGTTTCTTGAAGTAACTGTTGAGATGGGCGTTGCGGGAACCGAATGGAAAGGTGAAGGGTGGAGTCATCAGCGTATGAGTGGATAGGGTTAGATGTACAGCTTAGAAGATCATTGATGAATAAAAGGAAGAGAGTTGGTGATAGGACAGAGCCCTGAGGAACACCACTGTTGATAGATCTAGGAGAAGAACGATGGCCGTCTACAACAGCGGCTATAGAACGACCAGAAAGGAAGCTAGCGATGAAGGCACAGATAGAAGGATAGAAACCGTAGAAGGGCAGTTTGGAAATTAAAGATTTATGCCAGACTCGATCGAAAGCCTTTGAGATGTCAAGTGCTATGGCAAAGCTTTCGCCAAAGTCCCGAAAGGAGGATGACCAGGAGTCTGAAAGGTAGGTGAGAAGATCGCCAGTGGAGCGTCCCTGACGGAACCCATACTGACGATCGGAAAGAAGGTTGTGATAGGAAAGATGCCTTAGGTCTATAAGGCTTGGTTTGAATGAGATCTCCATTCCCATCCCTTAGAAGTGTGTCAAAGTAGGGTCCAAAATATGCCAGTCAGAATAACCTAGGCATTTAATATCAATAAGTATCATTTCGTCATTCATTATTCTTTTTTATTAATTTACACCCTTCAAAACCAACACCCTCTAACTCATTAGTGGTATTATTATCACACACACACACACACACACACACACACACACACACACACACACACACACACACACACACACACACACACACACACACACAATTATATTCATGCTTCAGTTTTTCACGTCAGGTTTACCGGGAAATGATGCTCATGGAGATATGATTTCTGATCCATAACCCGGTGCTGTAGTGCAGGATACAAGACCATACCGTGCGTTATATATTTTTCTTCCGTACTGTTTTTCTTAAACTTTTTATCATGTGTTATTGTTATTATTATTATTATTTTTTTTTTCTATTATTATTAAATACATTAAGTGCATATCGTTTTGTCAAAATTTGGAGGGAAGGGATGGTGGACGCTGAGGAAGAGGGCAAGTGGACTTAACCAGGCAGGCCGCTGTATAAATCAGGTGTCCCCTCCTAGACAGAAAATATCCCTGCGGAATTGCACCTCCAACATGCACTGGGGGAAGGGAAATTAAACTGTGACCAGGAGAGAGGCGGCGAGGATTAAAATGTCAAAAGTCTGAACTATAACGGGGATTCGACTTTGTACTTGGAGAATAACTCTGTTTAGGGAAGTAGGTTTAGTTAGGACTCGTGCAATCTAAGTTCAAATGCAAATGACCCTCCAGCTTTTTTACGCTTCATGTTGCAGAATCCGGCACACGACATATCAGTGGCAAGGATAAAGAACGAGAAGGAAAAGGAATAGTAATACAAGGACGAGCAAGAGGAATAGGAAAAGTAGGACGAGGAAGAGGAATAGGAATTGGAGGACGCGGAAGAGGAATAGGAACAGAAGGACGAGGAAGAAGAATGGGAATAAGAGGACGAGGAAGAGGAATGGGAATAAGAACGACGAGGAACAGGAATAGGACAAAGAAGAGGAATATAAACAGAAGCACGAGGAAGATGAATAGGAGGACAAGGGAACTGGAATAGGGGGATGAGGAAGAGGAATAGGAATAGGAGGACGAGGAAGAGGAAGGGAAGATGACTAGGAACAGGAGGAGGAAGAGGAAGGGGAAGAGGAATAGGAGGACGAGGAACAGGAACAGGAACAGGAGGACAAGAAAAAGGAATAGGAATAGGAGGACAAAGAAACGGAATAGGAATAGGAGGACAAAGAAACGGAATAGGAACAGGAGAACAAGGAAGGGGAATGGGAATAGGAGGAAGAGGAATAGGAATAAGACGAGGAAGAGAAACAGGAGGAAGAGGAAAAGCAACAAGAATAGGACAAGAGAAGAGGAACTGAAATAGGAGAATATGGAAAAGGAAGAGGAGTAGGAGGACAAGGAGAAGGAAGAGTACCAAGAGGACTAGGAATAGGAATAGGAGGACGAGGAAGAGGAACAGGAATAGGAAGACGAGGAAGAGGAGGACGGAGATAATGGCAATGATGGTGGTGATGATGATGATGATGATGATGATGAGATTCAGGAGTAGGTTGATTCTGGTACCTTTTGTAGACCTTCTCCTCTGTGTGGACAGCATTACAATAAGAGTGATTAAACCAATTTTTTTTTTGGCATTAGTCAAATGATACGAGAAAGGAATGTATGTTTCCATGCCCAAGAGAATAACCTCCTTAATGAGCAAGGCATACTCAAATGGCTCCCGTCCATGGGTGCAATAATCATTCCAGGGAAAATCAAAGTACTGCCTGTGAGCTTCCCAATCAGCAGCTCCAAAGTGCCACAGTCGCCATTTCTTTGGAGGGTCCACAGTCCTTACAGGAGTAGTAGGACAGGTTAAGGTGTAGTTGTGATCGGAGGAGCCCAGCAGGGAGGAAAGATTAACAACGTAAGCAGAAGGATTAGTTGTAAGGATGAGGGTCAAGTATGTTGGAACTTTCTCCAAGACGGTCAGGGATATGGGTAGGGTGCTGTACAAGCTGCTGAAGGTCGTTAAGGATAGATAAGATGTAGGCTTGTTCACCAGGTGGATCAGTGAAAGAGAGGAGAGCCAAAGATGAAGGTGAACATTGAAAATTTTCCTAGAACAGAGATTTTAGAGAAGGGAGAAATGAATAGGATGTGTTGCATCTTAGAAGTAAGATAGTCGAAGAATTTTTCATTTTCAGTAAAATTACGGGACAAGGAAACAGCACAGATATATTTAGTCAGAGAATGACAGGAAAGCCGAAGCCAGAGAGTAGACAGTTCGGAAGATTCAAGTTCAGGAACACGGGAGCAAGATATGACGTTGCGTACATTTACACAACAGCAACCTTTGGCTTTGAAATGTATATAGAGAAAGTAGGAAGATACAGAGAAGGGTTGCTATCAGTCGCCTCAGACAGATGAGTCTCTGTTAGGAAGAGAAGGTGAGGTTTAGAGGATGAGATGTGGTGCTCAACAGAGAAAAAGGTTGAGGAAAGGCCGGGAATGTTGCAAAAATGAAGAAATGAATCAAACAGTCGTTCAGGCATCTTGCTGGATCGTCACCGGGAGAGGGGCGGATGGTGGGGACATTTATGGTCAACCCCCCCCCTCTTCCTCGGGCGGAAATCCGTCGATGGGTTCAGGAAATATAGGAGTATTATGGACACACGAAACCATGCATGCACAGACGGACAAACCAGTTAGCTAATCCCTCCTCCACCATAGGTGGGAGGAGGCATTATAATCGCGCCTTATTTCCGGGACTCCCTTGATATTTCCTCATGGCTGATGCTGATGTTTTCATACAGTTCAGATGGAACCATTGGTTAGGCAAGGGTTGGGACAGTTACTGGCCATCCTTGTTGACCCACTGGAAATGGCTTGATGGCGTAGGAGATTTTATTGGTGTAACGGTTTAGGTTGTACCTTGCTGGGCTATGTGGCGGGAGACCATCAGATGGTACGAGCAGGTGGTTGTGGTGCCCCTGCATTAAAGACAGACACCATTACAACACATCTTTTTAACTTACCCGAGCCGTCCCTCAGGTGGCCTGTGCTTGTCCGCTTGTGCTCCACATTTAACTGTAGGGAAAAATAATGAACAGAAAATGGGTGGACTTAATAATGAACGCTGGTGGACACTTAAGGTCGTTGATGGTAGTATGTCATTTTTATGTTGGTATTTCTTCACACCTGATTAGTTAATATCGATGACATATCCAGACTCTGACACACAAATTTTCTGGAAACAGCAGCATGTGTAGAAGAAGCTCTTGTGCCGGAAAAGTGGAGTGTAAAACCATTATATAAAAAGTGAACCATAGCAGTTGACGTTTAAAGAAACAAGTGCGTGAACATTTTTATTCTTCCTGTACATCCAATAGGCGACAGAATTGGGTGTCGTTGCCGGTGATTTTTGGTACACAGGTTATTATCACTATGTGGTATGGTATATATGTGTTAAAAGGATGTCTGGTTGTGAGGACGTAGTGGCAGGTGATCATGGTGGTGGCAGTGACCAGCGCAATGGTAACTGATCACAGGATACAGTGGCAGGTGATAGTGGTGGTGGCAGTGACCAGCGCTGTGGTAACTGATCACAGGATACAGTGGCAGGTGATCGTGGTGGTGGCAGTGACCAGCGCAGTGGTAACTGATCACAGGATACAGTGGCAGGTGATAGTGGTGGTGGCAGTGACCAGCGCTGTGGTAACTGGTCACAGGATACGGTGGCAAGTGATAGTGGTGGTGGCAATAACCTGTGGTGGTGGCAGTGACCAACTCTGTGGTAACTATTCACAGTATTTACCTGCTAACCAAACAGTGCAAAAAAGTAACACGCATGAAATACTGTACCAAAAACCCATTCATTATCACACATAATGATAATCCCAGTTAATTCCCGTCAGTCCACACAGCTACATAATGCCAAAAGCATCATTCTAGAGCTTATCCTGGGTGGCTGCGGCAAAAGCAACGATGATCCTGCTATTTTCTGCATTGAAAAAGATTTTTTTTCCTGTCACAGGTGCGTGCGCTACAGTTCTTGTTTCGTCACTGCAACAAAGTTACACACCGTCTCATCATTGTGCATACTCTCACAACATTTACTTTTTTTTTTTCTGTTTTTTTCAAGGCGCCAACTGTTCACTGTTTGTGCTGTGCATAGTTTTCAATTTATCTCATGTCATTATCATTGTGGTAGGTGGGGGCGCTCACCATCCACTTACTCGATGTAGTGCTGCTCCCGGGTGTCTGCCCTTTTCTCTCCTTCATCCTTCTGTCCTTCCATCCTCTTCTGCGTTTCTTTCCTTCATTCTTTCCTCGTCCTTCTGCCTACGGGTGACTTTACACTCCCTCTTGTCTTTCTTTCCTTCATTCTTTCCTCTTCCTTCTGCCTGTGGGTGACTCTACACTGAGTGACAAGCCAAATGGTTTCCTGTACACCAGGAAACCATTTACTACGCTGGGTGGTAACCATATAACCAAATTTTGGCACCTGGTGGTTTATTGGGTAATTACGGAGCTCCAATCGGATTGAGCCGGTGAAGGTTTATATCCAAGGGATGGTTGGGGTTTGTTGCCCACGTAATGCCACTCAGGGATGAGTGAGGCTGGTCACTCTCATCTTAAATGTCGGGACCAACTGCCTAGCCCCGTGCTCTTACGCTCCTCATGGGGCAACGTAGGATTGGATGATGAATGAATGAATCATCATCATCATCATCACCATCATCATCATCATCATCACCACCATCATTGCCATTATCTCCGTCCTCCTCTTCCTCGTCTTCCTATTCCTGTTCCTCTTCCTCGTCCTCCTATTCCTATTCCTAGTCCTCTTGGTACTCTTCCTTCTCCTTGTCCTCCTACTCCTCTTCCTTTTCCATATTCTCCTATTTCAGTTCCTCTTCTCTTGTCCTATTCTTGTTGCTTTTCCTCTTCCTCCTGTTTCTCTTCCTCGTCTTATTCCTATTCCTCTTCCTCCTATTCCCATTCCCCTTCCTTGTTCTCCTGTTCCTATTCCGTTTCTTTGTCCTCCTATTCCTATTCCGTTTCTTTGTCCTCCTATTCCTATTCCTTTTTCTTGTCCTCCTGTTCCTGTTCCTGTTCCTCGTCCTCCTATTCCTCTTCCCCTTCCTCTTCCTCCTCCTGTTCCTAGTCATCTTCCCTTCCTCTTCCTCGTCCTCCTATTCCTATTCCTCTTCCTCATCCCCCTATTCCAGTTCCCTTGTCCTCCTATTCATCTTCCTCGTGCTTCTGTTTATATTCCTCTTCTTTGTCCTATTCCTATTCCTCGTCGTTCTTATTCCCATTCCTCTTCCTCGTCCTCTTATTCCCATTCTTCTTCCTCGTCCTTCTGTTCCTATTCCTCTTCCGTGTCCTCCAATTCCTATTCCTCTTCCTCGTCCTACTTTTCCTATTCCTCTTGCTCGTCCTTGTATTACTATTCCTTTTCCTTCTCGTTCTTTATCCTTGCCACTGATATGTCGTGTGCCGGATTCTGCAACATGAAGCGTAAAAAAGCTGGAGGGTCATTTGCATTTGAACTTAGATTGCACGAGTCCTAACTAAACCTACTTCCCTAAACAGAGTTATTCTCCAAGTACAAAGTCGAATCCCCGTTATAGTTCAGACTTTTGACATTTTAATCCTCGCCGCATCTCTCCTGGTCACAGTTTAATTTCCCTTCCCCCAGTGCGTGTTGGAGCTGCAATTCCGCAGGGATATTTTCTGTCTAGGAGGGGACACCTGATTTATACAGCGGCCTGCCTGGTTAAGTCCACTTGCCCTCTTCCTCAGCGTCCACCATCCCTTCCCTCCAAATTTTGACAAAACGATATGCACTTAATGTATTTAATAATAATAGAAAAAATAATAATAATAATAATAATAACAATAACACATGAAAAAAAGTTTAAGAAAAGCAGTACGGAAGAAAAATATATAACGCACGGTATGGTCTTGTATCCTGCACTACAGCACCGGGTTATGGATCAGAAATCATATCTCCATGAGCATCATTTCCCGGTAAACCTGACGTGAAAAACTGAAGCATGAATATTATTGTGTGTGTGAGTGTGTGTGTGTGTGTGTGTGTGTGTGTGTGTGTGTGTGTGTGTGTGTGTGTGTGTGTGTGTGTGTGTGTGTGTGTGATAATAATACCACTAATGAGTTAGAGGGTGTTGGTTTTGAAGGGTGTAAATTAATAAAAAAGAATAATGAATGACGAAATGATACTTATTGATATTAAATGCCTAGGTTATTCTGACTGGCATATTTTGGACCCTACTTTGACACACTTCTAAGGGATGGGAATGGAGATCTCATTCAAACCAAGCCTTATAGACCTATGGCATCTTTCCTATCACAACCTTCTTTCCGATCGTCAGTATGGGTTCCGTCAGGGACGCTCCACTGGCGATCTTCTCACCTACCTTTCAGACTCCTGGTCATCCTCCTTTCGGGACTTTGGCGAAAGCTTTGCCATTGCACTTGACATCTCAAAGGCTTTCGATCGAGTCTGGCATAAATCTTTAATTTCCAAACTGCCCTTCTACGGTTTCTATCCTTCTGTCTGTGCCTTCATCGCTAGCTTCCTTTCTGGTCGTTCTATAGCCGCTGTTGTAGACGGCCATCGTTCTTCTCCTAGATCTATCAACAGTGGTGTTCCTCAGGGCTCTGTCCTATCACCAACTCTCTTCCTTTTATTCATCAATGATCTTCTAAGCTGTACATCTAACCCTATCCACTCATACGCTGATGACTCCACCCTTCACCTTTCCATTCGGTTCCCGCAACGCCCATCTCAACAGTTACTTCAAGAAACAAGGGATGAGGCTATGGCACACCTAAAGTCTGACTTGGCTCGTATCTCTGACTGGGGTAAAAATAATATGGTTGTCTTTAATGCATCTAAGACTCAGTTCTTACACCTATCAACCCGACAAAATTTTCCACAGGTATACCCATTAATGTTTAATAATATTCAGCTTAATCCTGCATCATCCTTGAACATGCTTGGGGTTTCATTTACTCGGGACTTATCTTGGAAAGATCATATTACATCTCTTGTAAAATCTGCTTCCAAGAGATTGGGTGTGCTAAGCCGTCTCCGCTCTTTCTTTACCCCTGCACAATTGTTGACTCTATACAGGGGTTTTATCCGCCCCTGTGTGGAGTACAACTCTCATGTGTGGGGAGGCTTCCCACATACAGCTCTTCTCAATAGGGTGGAGTCAAAGGCTTTTCGTCTCATTAACTCTCCTCCTCTTACTGACTCCCTTCAACCTCTGTCTCTTCGCCGCACTGTTGCATCTTTATCTCTTTTCTATCGCTACTTTAATGGTCACTGCTCCTCTGAACTGTCTGCTTGCATTCCTCCACCTCTACGACGGGCGCGTAGCACCCGTCTGGCAGCAAACTCTCATCCCTTTTCTGTCCAACTCTCTAATGCAAGAGTTAACCGTTACTCCCAGTCTTTCATTTATGCAACAGGTCAGCTCTGGAACTGTCTCCCTCTATCTGTATTTCCTGCTGCCTATGATCTCCAGTCTTTCAAGCGCAGTATGTCCAGGCATCTCCAAATGATCGGATCTTGAATTTGGCTCTCTATTGTATTTTGTTTTTCTCTTGGAGGGAACTGTTACTGCGGGCTCATGGACTTTGGTTCCTTCTTCCTCGCATAAAAAAAAAAATAATAATAATAATATCGGACCTATCCTTAGCATCCTTCGGACGTAATCATGGCACCCTTTAGACAAACTGTGGTACTCATTCAGCCTAAACCTCAACTTGGCAGTTGATAATTTCATTTCCTCAGCGTGGCATTTGATATTTTCATTTCTTCGAAAAGCATACACAGCAAAATGGGCACTAAACATACGTTGACTCCCTCTCCCTATATCCACGTATTCCTCATCGTTTTGCTTTCACAAGTCGATCCATACATACTACTCCCTCATCCACTCCCTTCACTTTCTTTTTTATTAATCCCACATCCACTCTTTTCACCTTTCCAACTACTCCACCATACACTCCCATCTCCACTTTCTTTCTCACTAATCACTGATCCACTCCCTTCATCTTCTTTCTTACAAATCCCTCATCCACTCCCTTCTCCACCTTTCTCACTACTCCTAATTCCACTTCTATCACCTGTCTCACTACTCCTTCATTCACTTTTTTCACCTTCCTCATTTCTCCCTCATCCACTCCCTTCTCCATCTTTCTCCCTGCTTCTTCATTCACTCCTTTCACGTTTCTCACTACTCTTTCAGCCACTCTCTTCTCCACCTTTCTCACTACCCCTTCATTCACTCTTTTCACCTTTCTCACTACCCCTTCATTCACTTCTTTTACTATTCTCGCTACTTCTTCATCCACTCCTTTCACCTTTCTCACAACTCTTTCATCCACACCTTTCACCTTTCTCACTACTCTCTCATCCACTCACTTTTCCACATTTCTTTTCTCACTTTTCCACATTTCTTTTCCCACCCCCACTCCCTACAAACGTATTGGCTCTCACCCTCATTCCCTCCACACTCTACTGATCCTACCACACTCCCTTACTGCTACCACACTCTTTCTCACACGCCCTCTCCCTTTACGCGTCCTCTATATCTCCTACCCCCTGACAACCACCTGTAGCGGCAGTAAGGCCTGGTAACCCCTGGCTATTTTCATGATATACCGTACGGCGCCCTAAATATGAGCGCACCCAGCCTCCGTTACACTCTCACACTGCTGCTGGATCATCACACATTTTTTTTTTTTACCCACCCTCATTATGACACTGCCGCACTAAGATGAATATAATCGTCTTGCCATCGCAGAAAACAAAATTCATGTGAATAGTGGAGTTTCTAATCCCCTGTATTTTTTTTTTTTTTTTCAGTTTAAGACGATTTAATTCAATTTTAGCCTCCCCCTTTCCATCGTACATCTCACTTGCGTTTTTTTTTTTTCCTCCCACTCCTTCCCCGTCATCTATTTCTTTCCATCTCCTCTCCAACCCGTTTCAGCCCCTTCTTTCCTTTTCTCTCTTACTTTTTCTCCACCTCCCATTGCAGTCCTCAATTCATTCCGTTTTCTCCCCTATACCTTCTTTCTCCCCTTTCTCTCGTACTGGTTCTTCCCATCTTATGTCCTCACTTTCATCTGTTTATCCTTTCCTCTCCTTTATGCGTCGTTGTTCCACACACACACACACACACACACACACACACACACACACACACTCTCTCTCTCTCTCTCTCTCTCTCTCTCTCTCTCTCCTCATCCATGTGTGTTTACCTCATTTTAGAGTTTTTTGGGGGGTTAAATTCATGTACGCATTGTATTCTTCATTTCTTGTGAAAAATTTATTATTTACTTCAACGAAAAAAGACACCAGAAAACTACTACCGTACCTGCGCCGTCCCTTTTCCAAAGCAATAAACTGTATTACATTATGTTCAGTGTCCAGTGTGTTGTGTCTTGTTATAAGAATGTAAAAAATATATATATATTTTTCCTGTATTTGTCTTATAGTCCATCAGATTCGTTTTCTGGAGACGATAAATAAAAGATCGCAGATTAAATCAGTTGGCTTTAATATAAAAATATTGATAAGAGTAAGTGAGTATGTTCAGTCCTTAAATCCCGGCATCACCTCCACCTTCTGCCTTCCCGACGTAAACATTCTCGGTGTTGTCAGGAACTGAGTGCATAAAATTCATGGCCGGAAATGCATTATACTGTAAAGCTGCGAGGAAGTTCCTGTTGAGCTTTTGGCTAAACTTTACAACAGAAGTTTTTCCTGGGCTGAATATAGTTGTTACACGGACGGAATAATAAAGGCTAATAGACGTCATAGTGTTTTAAGGGGATATGATGATTTTTATAAGCCCTTCAGCACTAGGGGCCGTTCCTGAACTGAATAAAATCGTCCAGCAATAACAAGGAAACAGAATATAACACTTCATGGCTCTAAAAGGTTTAATGGAAACTATCTGTAATCTCTTGAGAATGAGGTATCTCCTAAGCTGAGTAATATCGTGTGGCGGTGGCAAGAATATGTATTGACCAATAGACTAAAATACAGATTTACAGAAAGGAGAGAAGTGTAAAGTAGGGAGGAGTGATGGCGGAGAGAGAGGGTAGGGGGGATTGGTAGGGACAGAGAGGGAGATGTAGTGTTAGAAAGAGAGTTATGCTTATGGAGAGGGAAGGGGGTGAAAGGATTAAGTGAAGGAGTATTAGTGGGAGAAAAGACCAAGAACAAGGTGGAAAAAATATGTATAGGAGTATACGGTAGAAGGAAGGGAGGGCCATGACCAGGGTTGAAAGATTAACCCAAGTGGAAGAGTACAGATGGAATGAAAGTCATCCCCATGTTTCCCAGTCATATCAGTTTTTTTCTGTTCTTCTTTTTTTAATATCCCTTCCCTCCCTGGTCCCTTTCCCTTCCACCTCCCCTACCACCAAATCCTTTCTTTTTTCTGCCATCCCTCACCCTTGCGGCTGACACATTTCCCATTCTTCTTCCCATATTCCTCTATTTCTTTTTCCTTTCCTTCTCTGTGATATCCTCTCTGCTGTCTCCCTCACCACCCAATTTCCTCTTTCCCCCGCAGTCCCCTACCCCAATTCCCCATTGTAAATCCCAAGATCAAGCCGTGTCTCTCCGTTAACCTCTCTTTAACAACCTCCACCTGCTGTTTCTTCCTTTTTTCCTCTTTGTTCCATGTCCATTCCTTGTTTTTCCATTTGTCTTTCCATCTTCCTCTCATTTCCTTGTATTGTGTTTTTCTTTCTTTGTGGCTTCTCCTTCATCCCGTTGTCATTCCATTTCATCAAATTTCTTGGTTGTTAATTTCTCTCTCCCCATCATCGTCATCTCTTTGGCTTTTCATTGTTTCGTATTTCTTTGCTGATTTCTCCTTTCCTCTGTTCATACCATTTTCATACGTTATTCCTTTCATTTTGTTGGCTGATTTCTGTTTTCCTTCTCTTATTTCTTCTTCTTTCGTTTTCTTTCGGCCTTTCCTTTTTCTTGCGTTCTTATATAAGAAATACATTTAGTTTTGATTATTTCTTGCCTTTTTTTGATTGTTGTTCATATCGACTCTTCCTTTTCATTCCCATTCCCTTCCTGGGTGTTTCTCAAATTTTCTTTCATTCTTCCTTGTTTGCTGCAATACTTTCGCTTTTTCTTATTCTTAACCTTTTTCTATTCCTTCCATTTTGCAGTTACTCTGCATTTGCTTTCTTTCCTTTCCTTTGCCTTTTATTAGTCCTTTCACACATTCCATCTTCCTTTTTTCTCTTTCTCGTTTGCTCTTTCTTGATCTCCCGCTTCCTTCTTTCGCTTTTTATTTTTTTCCCCTTCATTTCATCCTCTCGTCCATCTCCCCTTCCCTTCCTCCTTCCTCAGTACCTCTGTACACCTCAGCTTCCTTCCCTTCCCCTCTCGTTCTCAGCCACTCATCCTTGAGTTCATCTTTTTTGACGTTATTTCTCCTTCCCCTACCTATTCTTTCTCCCTACTGACTTACTTCATCTTTCCCGTCTTTCCCCAAACACTTCGATGGCTTGGTGGATAGGAGATGACCGTGCTTTAACGCGCTACGATCGAATAATAGACAATTTTCTTTAAAGGTAAACGCTTCCATGGACATAAATGTTGTTCGTTACGACATAGATGATGTGGACTACGGTAGCCGAACTTTGGATCCAAAACTGAAAATATGGGATTGACTTTTACCGTACCACAATGCTGTTTTCTGTTGACCTTCCCTCCTCCGTCCTCCTACTCTTCATTCCTCCCTCCCTTTTTCCTCTCCTTCCTCCCGCTCTTCTTTTTCTGCTTTCTCCTTCCTCCCTCCTTCCATTTCTTCTTCTCCTCCTCTCTTTCTTCTTCTCTTTCTCCTTCCCTCTTCCTTTCCCCTCTCCTTTTCTACCTTCTTCTATTTCTTCTTTCTTCCCCTCCTTTCCTTTCATCTTCACATGGTCTTTTCCTTCCCCCCGCCCTTCCGTCTTCCCTTTCTCCTTCTCCCTTCCTTTCCTCCCTCCCTTTCTACCCCCGTCCATTTTTCCTTTCCTCCCATACCTTTCTTTCTTTCCCTTTCTCATCCTCACATCATCTTTTCCTTCCTTCCTTCACTTCTTTCCTCCCTGTCTCCTTCTCCTCCTCCCTTCTTCCTTTCCTTTCTCAGTTACTGGTAGTCCTTCCCTTGCTTCCCTTCATGCTTCCCTCTGACCACTATTTTTCCCCTCCTTCCCTACTTCCCTGCCTTCCTTAAGTCTTTCCTTCTTCATGACCTCTCATCTTTTCCTCCATCCCTGCCCTCTTCCATTACCCCCATTCTTCTTTCTTGTCTCTTTGTCTGTCTTCCTTTCTCCTTTCTCCCTGACCTTTCCCCCTCCCTTTTTCCTTTCCGTCGTTTTCACGTTTCCATTTCTATCTCCTTTCCATCTCATCCCTCCTCCTACTTTTTTTCCCCTTCCCTTTCTTTTTCCCCTCCTCTTCCCACTGGCAATTATGCGACACTCACGTGAAAATCTACAGTCGAACTGCATATAACGTCCTCCTAGGGATTTTAATCATGTTTCATATTTACATTACATAATTGATATTAAAGAAGATAATATTGACGTACCATGCGGAAAAACTAACAGGTAAAGAAGAGGTACTCTAAAGCCAACTAATACGAGGTTACCGTACGGTCTTTTGTGTTGTGTGGTTGGTGGTGGTGCGCTTATAAACACCTTCACTGGGCTGATGTGCTGTCTCCTTTGCACTGCCTTGCCTGCAACCTGACTGTAACTGCACCATCTTGACTGTAACTGCACCATCCACCTTGACTTTTACTGAGCCATAACCACTGCAGCTTCAGGGTGGAAAAGCTTGTTTCGGTTGTGGCTTCCGGTGTGGAGGTAGGAGGGTCGGATCGTATTATCCAGCTGTTGCAGCGGGAGGCCGCTAAAGTTAAGTAGTGGGTGGTAGAGGGATGTAAATGAACCTGTCACTTCCATGGCTGACGCAAGAAGGATGCATAATTGAGGAACGGCGTTTTACGTCCATAGTTTGCACGTAGCCACTACTAAATATACTGAAGGACAATTGAATATGATCACAGGATGCGCATATACAATTACTAAACATTGGCCTACCATATAGATAAATGTAGATGTAAACAGGTTTCACACTATATTGCCTAAAACAAAAATTGAAGCTTTATCTCGGTGGATTAGCCAACAGTTTCAGAACAGAGCATAAAGCGGTCAAATATGTAATGTGGAATAATGTAAAGTCTCATGAACTAAACGTACATAATGCGTACTACCTGAAAGGCTGTATTTGTGTTGATTAAGGAGTCTTGTGGTCTGTAGATATATGTTACAATATATGAATGTGTGCCCGGTGATTGCTATGTTTTGTGTTTCAGAGATGGTATGATTATCACATGATCAGAACTGAAGGTCATAGTGACGGGACAGACGTACACTGGGTCACAAAAGTATCGGTGCACAACATGCGTGAAACATTTGGGACCACAGAACGAAGGTCACTGAAATATTAGTATCCGATCTACCACACGTTGGTAGCCCTGATGTCGGGAGATGTCATATATCGCCAACCAGCAATATCCTCTATATAGCAAATGTAATGTTTATATAGACAGATACTGATGATACACAATGAGACGTTGGTAATGTCAGCAGTTGCTCGAACCTTTTCGATAGTCATCGCACCCCCTGTGCTCCGATACCTTTTTGATCAAGTGTCCGTGGCTGTGTTAGTTTCAGTGAAAATAAGTATCAGAAGAGTCCGAGTTTGTGGTTGATGACTGGCGCCATTATGGAAGCAAGGTGGCATGGTGTTTTGCGAAAGCGTATCCCCCATTAATTTTCCAGAGAGTCGGAGTCACCCTGTATATCTATGGAAGTTTTTTTTTTTTTTTTTTTTTTCACCGAATACCCGGATACTGCCCGGCGGCATCAATAGTACAATACTGAGGTTGTCATGATACTGAACAAATAAATTACATGTACAAAACAGCACTGATGTGAAATAAACACAGTAAGGAAGAGGATATAGGAAGCCCTCTAAGCCCACGAGAAACAGCCCCTTCCCCCCACCCTTCCCCCTCCTCTCTCTCTCTCTCTCTCTCTCTCTCTCTCTCTCTCTCTCTCTCTCTCTCTCCCGTTGTTTCTGTTTACCCTCCTCTTGAAATTCCCCCCCTCTCCTCCTCCTCCTCCTCCTCCATGCCCAAGCATCTTGCGGTCATGAAAGGTTAAATCCTGCTGAACACGTCATGGGAATTTTACCCTCGCTGCTCACAGGAGAGGGAGGAAGGGTGGGAGGGAGGAAGAAGAAGGGGACATACACAGAAGGAGGAGGAGAAGGAGGAGGAGGAGGAGGAGGAGGAGGAGATGGATAACTGGAGAGGAAAGACACATAAATGGAAGAAGAATGACAGGATAAAGAGGGGGAGGGAGATGAATGGAGAATACACAGTGGAATGAGAGGAGGAGTTGGAGGAGAAAAAAAGTATGATGTATTATGCCTTATTCGTATATGTCTAATGAAAATACGCCATAAAACCTTATAAGTCTGCAAGAACAGCTCACTGCCTGCTACTCCCAACAGAGACCAAGTCAAATACACAAATGTCCTAAAATGTTGCTGTAAAGGCGCTAAATGTTGTTAAGTACTCGTACCGTAATCCCACACTATCCCTAGAAAGTGTTAAAATGTCTGAAAGTCGTTCCAAAAATATTATCGTTAAAGTTTGTCTAATCACTTGAACATCCTTAGAAAAATTGCTAAGATCTCTATAATTACCAGCGAGTGCAACGAGCGAAGCTATGTTTACGTTCAACTGAGAAATGTGTGGCCCTACACGACATGGCCCAACCGCGATGGCTTTCAGAGGCTAATAATTTTTCTGCTAAGTGAGCTAGAGAAGAGATTCTTTCAGCAGGTAGTAGATACATTCAATAAATTTTGTTTTTAGCTATATATTTACTCATGACACCAAACACCTTGGAATCTCAGCTTTCCTCGGAAATGTACAGAGGGCCGCAATTGGCATGTCCAACAATGAAATCGGATTTAAAGATTTCCTGTTGTAACACTGTGTTTTCCTGCATGAATTCTAATAATTGAATATCAGATATTACGCTTATAATTTTACATAAACATTTTTCCTATGTTTATGAGGTGAAGCAAGCACGGGTAATCGCCACGTTTCTGGGTTTTATCAATCGATCAGTAGCTAAGAGTTTGCTGACGCAGTTCGATGACATGGCAAGTCGGGAGTAGAGAAATGAACATTGCACGTGTGGCAAATGCTACGGCACCTCGTTATATGCACACCCAGAGAGAAAACGTGAGAAAGTAAATATTTTAGCATAATTTTTTTTCTCTTACGATTGAACCACCTCACCAGAAATGTTGTGAGTTTACACCAAGATGAAATTATGATGGGCGTATGTACAAACGCTGTTTGGATCGTCACGTGCTCACAAAGCTCACTTTACTTGTGGTAAAAGCTAGGGAGGTTTTATAATATGTCGGTGTTTTTTTGTGGGAGAGAAATTGAGACTGTTAACGATATTCAGATTATCAATGTGTTTGTTAACGATATTCAGATTACCAGTGTGTTTGTTAACGATATTCAGATTATCAGTGTGTTTGTTAACGATATTCAGATTATCAGTGTGTTTGTTAACAATATTCAGGATATCAGTGTGTTTGTTAACGATATCCAGATTATCAGTGTGTTTGTTAACGATATTCAGATTATCAGTGTGTTTGTTAACGATATTCAGATTATCAGTGTGTTTGTTAACGATATTCAGATTATCAGTGTGTTTGTTAACGATATCCAGATTATCAGTGTGTTTGTTAACGATATTCACATTATCAGTGTGTTTGTTAACGATATTCAGATTATCAGTGTGTTTGTTAACGATATCCAGATTATCAGTGTGTTTGTTAACGATATTCAAGTTATTTGTGTGTTTGTTAACGATATTCAGATTATCAGTGTGTTTGTTAACGATATTCAGATTATCAGTGTGTTTGTTAACGATATTCAGATTATCAGTGTGTTTGTTAACGATATTCAGATTATCAGTGTGTTTGTTAACGATATTCACATTATCAGTGTCTTCATCGTTCCAGTTTAGGATTGATCTTGCATCCTTGCGGACAGCAGCCTACTCCTGTTCCTCTCGTCTACCATTCCTCTTTAAAAAAAAAATGGCGTCGAATAACATAGCCTCGGAGACCCCAGGGGGGGGGGACCATAAATGCCTCCACCTTCTGTCCCTCTCCCAGTGACGACTCAAGATACCTGGAACCACTGTCTGACTCTTCTTCTTCATTTCTGCAACATTCGTGGCCTTTCCTCTAACTTTCACCCTGTTGAGCACCACCTCTCCTTCTCTAAACCTCATCGTCTTTTTCTAACTGAGGCTCAGCTGTCTGAGGCAGCTGACAACAGATCCTTTTCTGTATCCTCCTACTTTCTCTATACTCATTTCAAAGCCAAAGGTGGCTGTTGTGTATATATATACAACAACTTATCATGCTTTCGTGATCCTGAGCTCGATTCTTCTGAATTCTCTACACTCTGGCTTCGGCTTTCCTGTCATTCTCTGACTAAATATATCTGTGTTGTTTACTTATCTCCTAATTCTACTGATTATAAAAAATTCTTTGACTATCTTACTTCTACGATGGAACACATTCTATCCATTTCTCCTTTCTCTGAAATCTCCATTCTAGGAGATTTCAATGTTCACCACCACCTTTGGCTCTCCTCTCCTTTCACTGATCCACCTGGTGAACTAGCCTACACCTTTTCTATCCTTAATGACCTAGAGCAGCTTGTACTGTACAGCACCCTACCCATATCCCTGACCGCCTTGGAGAGAGCTCCAACATACTTGACCTCTTCCTTACAACTAATTCTTCTGCTTACACTGTTAATCTTTTCTCTCCGTTGGGCTCCTCCGTTCACAACCTTATCACCTTAACCTGTCCTATCGCTCCGGTACGGCCTGCGGACCCTCCAAAGAAACGTCATCTGTGGCACTTTGGAGCGGAAGATTGGGAGGCCCTCAGGCAGTACTTCTTTGATTTTCCCTGGAATGAGTATTGCTTTTATGGCCGGGAGCCATCTGGGTGTGCCTTGCGCATTACGGAGGTTATTCTCTCGGGCATGGAAGCATACATTCCTTTCTCATATCCATTGACTAATGCACGAAAGCCTTTGTTTAATCACGCTTGTTCTAATGCTGTCCGCAACAAGGAGAGGGCCTATAAAAGGTATCGGAGCCAACCCACCTCTGAATCACATCTTTTATACGTTTCTGCCCGGAATCATGCTAAGTTTGTTCTTTGCTCTGCTAAAAATAATTTCATCCGTACTAAATGCTCTCAACTCTCTAACTCGAATTCTTCCCACTCCTTCTGGCACCTTGTCAAACACCTTTCTAACAACTTTACCTCATCATCCTTCCCTCCTCTTTTCTAATCTGATGGTTTTGTAGCTATTTCTTCTACCGATGAAGCAGATCTCTTCACTCAGACTTTCTCCTTCAATTCCACCTTAAATGATTCCGGTGCTGTTCCTCTATCACTTCCACCCTCTGACTTCCTCATGGCTGACATTAAAATATCTTCAACTGATGTATTTCGTGCCATCACTGGCCTCATTACTAACAAACCATAAGATCCTGATGGGGTCCCTCCTGTTGTCCTCAAGAACTGTGCTTCAGTGCTTACACCCTGCCAAGGTAAACTATTTCGCATTTGTCTATGAACTTATATCTTTCTTTCTTGCTAGAAGTTTGCTCTCATTCAGCCTGTCCCAAAGAAGGGTGACCATTCCCAACCCTCTGACCATCACCCAATTGTCTTAACATCCTCTGTATCAGTAGTTATCGAGTCTATTTGTTTCGTTTCGTTTCGTTTTTAAAGGCTCCAACATGCTTGCATGCGTCGGCCTTGGTCACCTAATGGCGGTTCTTCAAGCTGCACGATCTGTTGCAGCCTCCCTGTTCAGTCCCTTAACCCTGAGGTCACACTTAATGACCTCGTCCCATGTCTTTCTCAGTCTACCCCTCTTAACCCCACTCCCAATATTAACATTTCTCACCTTTCTCACCCAATTATCATCCCCCATGCTCTCCACATGCCCAAACCATCTCAATCTCTCTCTCCTCATAGCGCAAGATAACGTGTTGGCCGCAGTTTCATATACTGTACGTGTAAAATACGCTAAATGATGTTTCTGCGTGCTGGAAATTGCGATTTCCGCGCCCAAATGGCAACGCTGCCAGTTACACACTACAGAGTACTCGCACCTAGGGCTCATATTCAAAGTGGCTTCGGGTTCTTTCGCAACACTCCTTAGATAGCTATATATTCTGCTCATTACACATCAACATCCTCGTTTATAATTTGAAACCAATGTTGATACTCAAACTCTCTCGGAAAAGTAAAAGGTAGTGATAATTAATAAGCAAAGCAAATTGCTTAGTAAGCGGTGCTGCGAAGCCTCCGATGCCACTACGAATTATGGAACTAAGGCTCAGCAGATCAAGGACACTAACTGGAAAACAACTCAGCTTATTTTCAGATCTCTTGTCCGCTTTTAAACTGTATCACACTAAAAGAGTGTCTATATATTTTTTAGTAGGTGTACATACCTTAAGGCCATGCCCTAAGCCAACCACAATATGAATAAATAACTTGAGGTGATTCTTTCATACTGTGGCTGATATGGGGAAAAGATTTCTGTGTGCAATAGCGCATGCAAGGAAAGTATTTTGTGAAAAGATGTGTGTTTTCCATCAGCCATTAAGGTTTATTTCACAGATTTCTCCTTGGCGTTCAAAGGAGGGTGAAGGTAAAAATTGGATGGCGCAGATGGACAGGCAAGGGTAGAAATGAACAGACGAGTGTGGACCGACAGGAGAGATGTAGACATGGTGTGAAACCAACATTATCATACTGACATGACTGCTGATTTTCCACGTGTCATGTCACAACACTTACCTCCACCTCTTCTCAGCAGACTCCCGTCATAGCATTTACCTGTAAAAGAGAAAAAAACATTAGTAAAAATGATTTCTCCATGGTATTCGAGAGGACGCTTAAAAATGGGTCATAAAAATTTTACTTTAAAAGTAGCTGTTCCAATAATGATATTTATGAGAAGTGCCTTTCTCTTATTATTAATTTCTCATTTAAATTCTAAATCTTAATTTATAGATATCTGTAAGACACATGTATCTTGAGGTAAATAGTTATCTATATACTAATAAAAAAGACACCAAGTAATGTCATATTACCACTTCCTAGTTCAGGACCTGTGAGGGGTCTGAAACTAGGCTACTGTAGTTAAGATTAAATAAACCATAGAGAACCACTTCACGTCCTTGGGCAGAATTTTACATGATACAAAAACTGTAGGTCATCTCTTGGACTTAAAAGTTGTGCGTTAAAGACAGGCCTTCCCCGACAGAAGAATTCCGCCACCATCCTGTGATGTGAGTGATGGTGGTGCATTCTTTAACACATTAGCACAGATTCACATACTGTCAGCTCATACCGATGATATTTGCTGACTGTGGTACAAATAAACAAAGCCAACATAACCATTAGCCACAACATTCTGCCTGACATCTACCACATGCATTGTTCTCACTACATATACTCCCATTCCTTATTCGTAGTTGGCCAGCATAAGGATGGTTTAAATCTGGCTTTCACTTTCCATCCGAGGAGAAGGTAGGGTTCCACAGTAAATCACACACGGAGTGACTGAATTATAGATCTTACTAGTAAACGTTGTGAGACTGTACAGTATATGTAAATATGAATAATCTCCCACAGTCCTGTGTGCACCCCGTCCGGCCTCTAAATTTCTGCGTCACTCCCCCCAAGTCCCTGGCAACAAGTTTTATTGTGCAAGCCAAATTAGCCCCGTGCAACTGTGACCTGCTAATGGAATTTGCTCAGCTCGCCCCTCACGCAAGCCTCCCACAGGACAGCCATAATTATCTTAGCCTCCCTGACGTCAGACCAGCAACAAAGGAATCACTCTAATGCCCTATTTTTGTGTTCTTATGGGCATGGAAGGATCCCCGGCACATCTTTCAAACATCTTTTAAATTGTAAATAAGACAGAACAATAGACTAAGAACATATATAACTTGTCCCTAAAAAAAGGGTAGCAAAAAAAGGATAATCTCAACTTCATATCAATTCTAAATGCCTGGACACAGTGTTCAAAATACTTGTCATAGGGTAACATGCAGCGCGAAAGACAAACGGATACACAGAAAAAACGTTATGCTCAGTAGAATTGTTTAGTTTGGAGCCCATCAGTGAACACGGAGGACGAAGTAAAAGAATAGACTGAGGAACAGGTATAGACGTCAGACAGACAATTCAAATACTTTCATTTCACCACAACGAATGAAAAAAAAAAAAAGGCAACTAAATAATTCTAATGCAAGAAAATGTTCTCGATGCCAACAGAAACATTAAGAAGAGTTTAATGTTCATACTTCTTTATATTATCTGGGTGTTTTTTCCACTCTAAATGACGACAAAGATATCTTGGGTTTGATATCCTTCACAATCAATCGGAGTTCCTTGATGAGAAATAGCCTACATAGGTCCGATTTTGATATCACGTGGAGGACATGAAAAGATTTTACATTATAATTACGCCACTTATGCCGGAGGAAATGGAAATAAACATCAGGATATATTACGTATAGTGATGACCGAGTAGTGGCAAAATGCAACAATGTTACATAAAGAATAATCTTGAAGGGTATGGTATATTCTAGGAGTAAATCTTTGAGGTTGCCTACTGCTGCTGTAGGTCATGAGTAACGGCATGTCTATCTGACAAATATTACTTTGCAACTTTGAAATTCATCATAGTTTGGAAAGCTCTTGATAGACAGAACCACGGACTTTTTCGTGGCAATCTTTGTAGGAAAGTGACTGGAACACTAAAGTTGCGGTTACTTGCGGAGAGGTGAAGAGAGAAAAGAAAGAACGTTGATGAAGAGAGAAGAGGATAGTGACGGGAACTACAGTAAATGGAAAGGGAACAGAGGAGCCGTGAAAGTGGTGAGTCAGATAGAGGTATTGGACATAGGGAGGGAAAAGGAAGTGTATAAGAAGATGATGTGGACAGAAAGAGGAAAAAGAGGGGAATAAATGGAGGAAAAAGACAACTAGGGAAAACGAATAAAGAGAAGATTTGGACAGATAGAGAGAGATTGGATAGAAGAAGAGAGAGGAAATGAATGAAGGGAGGAAGCAGACTGAGAAAGTGCAGAAAAACATGATACCCGGCAGAGGGTGAATAAAGAAGGAAGTGGGCTGTGAAAGAGGAAATGAATAAAAATGATGAGAGGAAGTGGATAAAGAGATAAAATTGACAGGAGGATTGAACAGAAAAAGGAGATAGGAAGTATGAGATAGTCAACAGAAAGATGAGATAACAGAAAAAGTATGCGGAGAGAAAAGGAAACGGACAGGAGGAAGAGCTCCAAGTGAACAGAAAGTGTAGACAGAAGAAAGAAGGTGAATTTGTACAGTGAGAAGAGAAGAAAAAGCTCAGAGAATAAATATCTGGACTAAGTATTTGTGGACAGAATTGAAGTGGATAAAATAATGTATCAAGAGGACCCCATGCCGAATCAAATATTTACCATAATAGGTGTTAATGGTACTCTGCCTAATGACATTCTCCACTCCATTATTGGTAATGCACCAAGATTTACGAAAGTCTCCTCTCTGCTGAGTCCAAACGATGAAAAATAAAATAAGAAGGGGATGTATCCATCTTCCTCATTTCAACCTGTTTTTTCTTCTTTTTTCTTTCTTTTCCATTTTTCTTCCTGGGACGGTAGCCTAATATACTCTAACACTTACCTTAAACCATAACCGAACAGAGTTTTCTTTGGAGCCAAGAAGATACATGAGAAAAAACACGGACAGCTGACGTGGTCCCACGTCATCCCAAGCCCACAGTAGCTCATGTTTTGATCCCTCCCGCTCCGAGGACGACAACCGCACCAACTCTGTCTGTCTCGATTAATTACCGACGACTCCACCAAAGCTGTGGGAGACCCAGGGGCAGCCAGAACCCATGGCTGCATGTATGAGTATTCCCGTGATCATCCCACTGCGTTGCTTCAGACCAGACGTCGCCTCAGGTAGAAGTCAGAACTAGACACACTTGAGGCGGCTCAAGGAATATCACACATTTGGCACGGGAACTCAGATCCTCGTTCAGCCTCATCGAACTAGGCTCATAGAGCCACTTTAGGACAAGACTTGCAATCATATTCAGGTCCATCGGCCAAGGAACCTCTATCCTTACATGTATGCAAGTCCAGACACTGCTTTGCGTCTACCCACACCATGCACTTCACCAGTAGCTGCCAGTCCTTCTTTAGTACTCTGGTGACTGATGTCAAGTCGTGGGTACCGTCTCCTATGCTACTGCGGCTCGCAGCCAAACAACGCTGTGTGCAGCATATTAATGTCCTACGAGAAACTATTATCAAGACCACCTCAGCTAACATCTGTGACACACACTACACATACCTGTAAACATTCTTTTGTATAACTGTCTTGCTCTCATCTATCCACCTTCCTCTTCCCTTTCCCCCTTCTCTTTTTCCTTTTCCTTCTCTTCATCTTTGTCTTTCCACTCTCCTTTTTCCCTTCTCTTTCCTTCCACTCTCCCTTTTTCTTCTCTTTCCCTCCCACTTTCCATTTCCTCTTCCCTTACTACTTTCCCTCTTCCCTTTCCTTCCCACTCTCCCTATCCCCTTCCCTTTCCTCCCCCATACCCCTCCCTTTTCCCAACCCCTCCCCTCCCCTCCCCTCCTCTCCTAATTTCCCCCACCTTTCCCAACCTTCTCTCCTCATCGATCCCCTCTAAATCCCCTACTCCCCCCTCCCTCCCATGATCATCACCCAGAGTTCCCCGGTAATTTTTTTTTTTAAAGCGCCGAGGGGAAAACTATACAAAAAGCATAAAATTAACCCAAGGTATTTCTGTTAGGGTAAAGCCGACAGACACTGCATTTTGCACAACCTTTTTCTTGTATAAATTGATTCTCAGTTTATTCGCCTCGGCTACTGAGTGAAATAAACAATGTACTTTTGCCTGGATTATGTCGGCACCCTTTGTTTCTTTGCGCCCCTTCCCCTTTTGTCCTATTTAGTTTTCCGTTTATTTATGTATATTGATTTAACTGCCTCATCCATCAGCCTATTCCTTTACAGAGGACAAGCAGTGGGAGCTTAATCGCCTCATCCATTCCCCTGTTCATATACTGAGGCCAGGCAGTGAGAGGGTTGTGGCCTATTTAGCATTAGTTTCTCATTATCATTAAAAATTACGATGGCTCGTTTTTCATCATTTTCAGTAGCTGTTCTTTTTTACACGGTGTTAATCTCGCCTTAAATTTTGGCGGAGAGGTTCTTTATTCCGGGTACCGACTAGTGTATTTACGGTCTTCGAGGTTTTTGACTGACGGAAAAATTTTAGTATCTTCACTATGACGACACTTTTTTTTTACTATATTTCTGTTGATACCAACCGATTTATTCAGTTTATGGAAGTGCCCCAGTACTGTACGGTACAATATAATAAACACTGCACTTAACTCCTCCAGTTAGAAAAATCTCTCATGAATTTAAATGGTCCCGAAGTTAGATGAGTAAAATAAACTCCACTGCAGCGAAGGGGTTAATTTCTCCATAATTTTACGGCTTTATTATATTTTATTTCTTTTATTCATTTATTTATCTTTATTGGCGCGATTAGAACTGTATGGTCTTGGAAACACTGAAAGAGACTAGCTTCTTAAATTCCTTCGTTACAACTTTTTTTTTTTTTTTATTCTTGTTACTAACAAATGGCTTAAACAGTTTGGGAAAGCCTCTCGTTGTGTAATGATGGGAAACAGTCTCAGTTTACCCATTCAGCACATCTCTTTTAAACTGAGTAAAATCACCTGGAGGCAGAAAATGTACACAATAATTCACTGCTGGGATTAAAACTATGGCCATAAAGGTTAAATTCCTACAATCTCCACAATACCTGTCTCAGACGGTGATTGCAGTGTGACTATTTTCTTATTCTCTCACCCTCCCTCAAACGTTCCTCTTCCTCCCCAATTCATCCTGATATTATGTTTTCTCAGTGTAATATTAATATTATCCTCTCCCTCTCCTATTCCCATGCCCTTTCTTTCTTCCTTTCTTTTTCAACACTCAATCTCCTATGGCTCACTCTCATCAGAAAAAATAGTCTGGCGTCAGCTGAAATATACTAGAGTTGTGCCGATTACAAGAAGGTTAAGCGTGACAGTATTAACACACTCAGACTTCTACACTGTACTTAAGCTGAGCTGAATAAAATCTCTTCCGGCGTTGGCTGTAAGAGAATGCAAGATATCCAGTATCTCCAGTGGGTTAATTCAGCAAATTATAAGTAAAATCTAACTGCCTGAATGTAATTACCATTTATCAATGGTGTCTCCAGGACTGTGTGTGGCGGGAATCCACAAACTCCTGGGTACAGTGCAGGAAGGAAATTTGGAAGAAAAATAAAATATCATGATTCTGCAAGGACCCTTTCAAAATAGTTAATATTTCGATTAATCTGTTAATATTTCGATTAATATGAGCGAACTATCGCTCAGGTCCAATTTCACTGAACGCTTGGGTCTACTACTGTTGCCTACTTTAGTATGTACCACACCAACACACACTCCTGTATCTCTCAGCCTCCATGAACCAGCACCATCATGCGAAAGTGACAAAGAGCAGTACTTTGGCATATCACACACTGTCTTCCATCTTTCACCCAGCATCCATGGTCCAGACATATCATGCAATGACAAAAGAACTGTGGCAGATTGCACAAACCTTTTTTTTTTTTTTTTTTTTTTTTATTCAGCTTTCATAAACCTGAATCAACTGGCATAAGTGACAGGGAAGCACTACGGAAGATCACACACAGATTTCTGTGTATCTCTCAAAATCTACGACCCGCAAGAGTCAGAGAGTGACGGGGAGCTGCACGAGCTGTGCCACACCACAAACTCTCTAATATTTCACTCACTTCCCTTGACCCAGAAGTGCAGCAACACTTTTCCAGATCAAATAAACTACTGTATCTCATCTACCTTCCATGACCGAGATGTAACATGTAGTGAGTAACAGAGCAGCACAAGGTACAGCAGATCACATACACGGCTATATAAAACCAATTATCATATATATTAGTGAGTCGCCATGTTCCTGACATCTGGTACAATAAACCACATTGCCCGGCCATGAATATTCAAGGTATCCATTCACCAGTATCCATTAACCCTTTTACTTCGATGACTTTTTTATATGTCTGTTACTCAAAGGTGAGTTTTTACGATTTACTGTCCTCTCGTAGTAAACGACTTTGAACAAATCAGTATTTTATTTCTTACCACATCAAATAACTTACGACTTAAACCTCTCATAGGGAAAAGTTAAACATTATGCTATCATTCATGATACATTCTTTCTAGCACTACGCTATATTATCCAGTTCATTGGAGACTTCTGACGGAAAAAAGGTTAATGGATTTTTCTTTTTCTATTTCCAACTAAACGTACAGGGCACCAAGAAACCATTTACTCAGCTGGATGGTAACCATATAACCAAATTATGGCGCCTGGTGGTTTAGTGGGTAACTAAGGCTCTCTAATCGGACTGAGCCTGTGTAGGTTTTTCTACAAAGGGTGGCTGGGGTTTACTGTCCATGTAATGCCACTCAGGGATGAGTGAGGCTGGTCACTCATCTTAATGTCAGGACTAACTTGCCTAGCCCCGGGCTCCTACGCTCCTCATGGGGCAACATAGGATTGGATGGTGGATGGATGGATGGACAACCAGCCGTCTCTCCCACTCTGTGTACAATCGCCTTGCGGTAGCACGAATAAAATTTGTAAGACAATCAACGTAGTGAAGGGGTTAAGCAAATGCAATGCCAACTCTTGAGTCGTATTCTCATGGGTTTGGGAGGCTCCCTGGCAAGCTTTCTTAGTTATTTACCATGCATATTATATCCCGGTATTCTCTCATACCGGTACGTTTGTTACATCGGTATCCTTTGAACCCTGTGGCTGTGGTGGATTTTCCTCAGCTCAATAAATTCATCTGGGGTTAACGGGATTACAGTGCAAAGCTCTTAATACTGGGCAACATCGTCAGTTGAACTGAGGCATGGCGTCTGACGTCCTCTGAAACAGCAGTCTTTATATATCGAGGCCATACGGTTAATATCGACAGTTTGCATCAATATTTCTAAAGTGGATATTAAACTTATTGCTGATCATTCGAATTTTACATTAAATTTGATTCAGGAAAGCCCGCAAAGGCGGGAGTCAAAAACTAGATTAATCCGTGGGGTGATAATTATCAATCCAGATATCTTTATTCCGATTAGGAAAGCATACCACAGCAGAAAGGTTAACGTGTCATGAGAAGAAACAAACTGGTAAGGAAAATGTGCTTCGAAGTTTCCTTAGCCAACTAGGGAGCCTCCTTAGCCAGCTTGGAAGCTTCCTTAGCCAAACTGTGAGCCTCCTGAGTCACCTTGGAAGCTTCTTTAGCCAACTTGGGAGCCTCCTTAGCCAAGGAGGATAGCGCCCACACTCACTACCCCACCTGTGGTACCAACATCACCGCTAACACAGAGGGCAGGTGGAAGGAGGTGGAGAGAGTTGTAGGAAGCCAATAACTACGGTAGATCACAACTGCGAAGAAAAACAACGCGTCGCAAATATTTGCTCCATCAGCCATTCGCTGGAAGGACAGCTTCCTCATTTGCCCCTTCACTATGAGAGGTCTTCAGATGAAAAACATCGTCTGATAGCGGCAAAAAGGAAATACAAAAGTTGCTGTCATACCGAGAGGGTTAAACTTATTAACCCATTTACTACTATCACCATCACCTTCACCTTCACCTTCAAGAGGGGTTGTTCCTGAATTCCTTGCCAAGGAGCGACAGCCACAGTTCACTTTTTTTTTTTTTTTTATTCACTGGTTAAGGGCTAAGTAAATGTTCTTTCATACGGTACAATCTTATTTCTTTACCTCATACATTTTGCAACAAAACTTCAGTCTAGTCAGTCACCAAGTTAAAAGAAAAAAAAGCTAAAACATATGTTGTACTTTTAAAGACTATAACTTCCTTTGTGTATGTCCTCTGTGCACAACTCTGACGGGGACGGCGTTCCAAGGCAAGAGGAAACCTTCCACCCCATGCCTTACTTCACGTCGCTGAGTTTCGTATACAACACTGGTATGTCCACCGTCAAATACGTACAACATACACCTTCCTCCCAGTCTTCCTAATTAAGGCTTACTTCCATTACGTTGTGCTCTATCATCATTCCTTATCAGTTTTTTCCTCTCACAAACTCTTCTAAACTTGACACAAGCTTAAGATGTACTTAGAGAGGAAGATTACCAGACAGCAATCACCAGTGGACTTTGGGGAGAAAAAAAAATGTGGTTAAACAGATACAAACACAAATGCAAGAAGTACACAACTACAAGCAAATAAACCCCTTCAGTAAGATAACGCCTATTAAATACCTCCACTACGTAGGGTCTCTCCCAAGCTGAACAGAATCTTGAAGTAGCAATAGGACACTGGCGATGTCACTGCACTAAAGCGATTAATGGAGAGTGTTTGTGATACCTTCACTACAAAACAAAGCTGAGTAGGGAGAGGGGAATGGCCCTATGATTAAGTACTTGTGAATTTTTCGACCAGGGGGAGATGTAACTATTCTATCGCGATATACTTTATCTGTCTATTTATCCATCTATCTGTCTACCTATCTATCTACCTGTCTCTGCCCTAACGACACACAGTAGGTAGATACACATAGTAACTTTATCATGGTATGTATTTCAGCCGGAAAGGGCACAGTAAACAGTCTACCTCGAAACCTTAAAAACTGCCATTTTTTTATCTATCCATCTCTACCTACCTTGTTTTACAGCGAATCCGGGCTATGCTACTGTCAAACTGTATATTTCACTTTGTTTTCTTGTAACCATCACCATATCTAGATCTCAGTTTCTTATCTGACGTAGTATACTATGAGGGATGGACTACACAGAAGAATTTCAGGTACTTACGTTGTCTGCTCAATATCGCATTGTTATCGGGTTTAGAGAAATTTCGTGTGTGTGTGTGTGTGTGTGTGTGTGTGTGTGTGTGTGTGTGTGTGTGTGTGTGTGTGTGTGTGTGTGTGTGTGTGTGTGTGTGTGTGTGTGTGTGTGTGTGTGTGTGTGTGTGTGTGTGTGTGTGTGTGTGTGTGTGTGTGTGTGTGTGTGTGTGTGTGTGTGTGTGTGTGTGTGTGTGTGTGTGTGTGTGTGTGTGTGTGTGTGTGTGTGTGTGTGTGTGTGTGTGTGTGTGTGTGTGTGTGTGTGTGTGTGTGTGTGTGTGTGTGTGTGTGTGTGTGTGTGTGTGTGTGTGTGTGTGTGTGTGTGTGTGTGTGTGTGTGTGTGTGTGTGTGTGTGTGTGTGTGTGTGTGTGTGTGTGTGTGTGTGTGTGTGTGTGTGTGTGTGTGTGGGTGTGTGTGTGTGTGTGTGTGTGTGTGTGTGTGTGTGTGTGTGTGTGTGTGTGTGTGTGTGTGTGTGTGTGTGTGTGTGTGTGTGTGTGTGTGTGTGTGTGTGTGTGTGTGTGTGTGTGTGTGTGTGTGTCTCCATTCGGTTCAACTGTCATGTAATAATGAAACTGGATATGCTAGTGAACAAACGAATCTCTTCTGAGCTTTGAGCCTCTGAATCTATAACTGTGGATGGGCAGATCTGGGTCTTACAATAATGCACGACCGTGGGCACAATGACCATGATTAATCTTCTGATAAATATGGGGTTCTTAACTCTGGACTTCTGACTGCTTATGGACCTCTGTACACAAGGTTGTATAGCCTACCATACAGGATTGTCCATATATTATACTGACTCATGCCATACAGATATCGTGTTTTGTGTGGTAGGTTCACTCAGCGTTACCAGTATCTACCGTGCCTCATGGATTTACCAGTCGTCCATGCAATGAAAGGATGTAGAAAACCATTCGTTTGAAAGCATGAAATTGGTGATGGAAAGCAGAATAAGCAGGGTAGGCGTTAATAATGCTGACTGAGCCGTCCCTACATCGCAAAAGGACGCGCCTGCAAGTGGGAGACAGAGAGAGTAATGATAGTGATGGTGATTATAGCAATGCTTGTTGTAGTGGAAATGATGATCGCAGTAATAGGGGTAATACTGGAAACGATCTATCTATCTATTGCCAAACGCCATAATCCCAAAAGGGGTGGCCATTTGACTCTGAATTATTTGTTTTACGGGGAGGGGCACTAACCCTCCACCAACCCACTTGCTGACACGTAGGGAGCACGTATGGTTTGGTTATATGGTTACTACCCAGCGTTGATAATGGTTTCTTGGCTTACATGACTTACAGGAAACCATTTGGTTTGTCACTCAATGTAAAGCCACCTGTAAGGGAAAGAAAAGCAATAAGAAGTGACAGAAAAGATGGGAGAAATAGGAAGAGAGGACAGCAGGCACAGAAAAAGAGTGATAAAGGCTAAGGATGAAGTAGGCAGCACTGCATCAAGTGAGTGGATGACGGTCGCCATCACCTACCAGCATGATAATTGTAATGTTAGTGATGTCTATGGCAGTGATGATAGAAGCAGTTGTGATAGTGGCAATGATATGAGAAGTGGCTGTAACAGTATGAATGATACTATGCTGGGAGCAGCAACGAAGGGCATAATGATGACAGATAATTATCAGCCTAATATTATGCTTGCTCGTCATCATCTGCAAGTCAGAGACAGATATGCAACTTTAACTGATTAAAAAATATCGTTAATACCATTCCAACGAGCGTTGTGTGTGTGTGGGGGGGGGGGCACGCGCGCGCGCTCGTGCCTCCGAGCCCAGCAGGTTGAACACCGGAGGGCATACAACTCTGCCTAACAAGCTGTATAAAGATCATTACCTCCGCCAACGAAACTGGATGGAGGTTATTACAAGCGAGCGATTAAGCTAGCATACCGAGGCGATGTATACGTTCAGCTGAGATATGAGGGGTACGACAAGACTCAGCCCGGCCCGACACGACACGGCCTGACCGCGATGATTTTCAGAGGCTAATAACTTTTCTATTAAGCGAGATAAAGACAATCTTTCAATAGGTAGTTGTAGATACATTAAATAAATTGTGTTTTTAGCTATACATATTTACTCATGAGACCAAAGAAACCCCTTGGAATCCCGGCTTTCCAAGGGAACTTACCGAAGGCTTCAACTGACATGTTCCACGGTGAAATCGAATTTTAAACGATTTTCCTTGTAACACTATGTTTTCTCGCATGAATTCTAGCAATTAAATATCGGATATTACGCTCATAATTTTACATGAACGTTTTTTCAATGTTTAGGGGGTGAAATCCGCGAGGGTAATCACCCCATTTCTAGGATTTATCATTCGATCAATATCTAGACGTTAACCGACGCTGTTTGTTGACAAGGCAAGTCCGGAGCAGAGAACTCAACATTGCGCGTGTCATAAATGCTACAGCCCCTCGCTATATGCACATCCAGAGAGGAAACGAGAGAGAGAGAAAGAAAAACATGAGAGAATAAATATCTTATGTCAATTATTCTTGTATTGTTCAACTACCTCACTAGAAATGTTGAAAGTTTACAAGATGAAATTATGATGATAGGCGTATGTACGAACGTTCGCTCGCTCGTCACGCACTCACAATGCGCACTTTACTGGTGTATTCACTCGCGTATGTTTGTCTGTCTGTGCACAAGACATCTCTAAACTCTGTAAGCGCAAGTAAGTGATATCTGGCGGATGGGTGGGCAGTGGGTCAAGAAAGAGTTTACTATATGCTGAGGTATGTCAGGATAGGATGCAGGAATAAATAATTAAAGAATATTGGTGTTGGCTGAGGTATGCGCTTTCTGAGTGCCTTCCAGTTACCATATATTGACCCTACCACTTGTCTTTCCTAGTGTCTACGTAATTAACTTCATGTATACTGTATTATTAGCTTTTTGTGTGTACTTCACTGTACTTCTAATTTATGCACAGTATACGAGACAAATCTTCATTATTGTCTGGCTACCGACGTGCAGTGTTATGCATATTAAGACTGGTTATCCGTCCCTTAAGCGCTGTTACAACGTCTGCAGTTCGCGCTGAGTAACGACCTCTCCTCCCACGACACACCGTCCTCCCTCTTCTGTTCCCTACCTTTATTCTTACACCTCGTTTTAGGTATGACCTACTATTATGTCTTCTTTAATCATCATACGAGTATTATACTGTCATAGCCAATCTCTCTCTCTCTCTCTCTCTCTCTCTCTCTCTCTCTCTCTTCCTCAATAGTCTTCCATTTCACCTACACTTCATTTACCCCTGCAGCTGTCTCTTGCTCCTATTCCATAACTTAACCTTGCTAGGGTCCTGGTCCCATGTAACAGGCAGGTTACACTGAGTCAACAGCTGCTGGCAATTAAGAAGCAAAAGAAGAGGGGGTAGCGAATGGAACGGCAGTGTCCAGACGAAAGTAACAAATTTAGTGGAAAACAGAGAAAAGGAAGGGAATGGGGCAAAGGCGGGGAGGGTGGGGAAGGATTGGTGAAGATGGTACGTGACTGGAATAGAATGTAGTATAAAGGGAGAGAGGACATATGGTTTTGAGCAGAAAGGTAGGAGTAAATGGCGATGTGTGTGTGTGTGTGTGTGTGTGTGTGTGTGTGTGTGTGTGTGTGTGTGTGTGTGTGTGTGTGTGTGTGTGTGTGGGGAGAGAGAGAGAGAGAGAGAGAGAGAGGATTTTTTCACCGATTATACCTTACCTTGGTGGAAGGGTCGAAGATCAGCCAAGAGGGCACTCTATTGTGTTTTAGAATAGGTCAAAGGTACAGGTCACATAGCAAGTCCATTTTAAATAGTTCTGATCAGATTTAAATGAGAGATAGTGGAAGTGCTGAGGGTAAGGCAAGGATGAAGAGATTTAGTTTTGAGAAGTCAGTTTAACGCTAAGGCCATAGAGCAAGGACAAACATTTGTTCCCTTAGCTGTGATCCGAATATGACCAACTACTGGATGATCTCAGAGTGAAGCGGGGATGTAGGGACTCAATTCTGATGCTGCTGCCGCTAGACTGTTTTACTCATAGTGGAGAAGACCTCCCGTAGTCAAGGCGTTATATCCTCGTAAACCCTCTTAGTGCTATGATGCCTTTCTCATTGTATACCTTGTTACGCCAAACGATTTATTCAGGTTTGGAATTCCCTCTCGTAGTGAGGAGATAAGAAAAAACTACCGGAGAGAAAACGAAGGCACTTGCAAAAGTTAATTTCTGTAAAACTTAGAAGCTGGAAAGAAAAAAGGTTCAAGATTGCTTTTGCTCTATACACTTCGACATCATATTAATCTGTCAGATTAATAATTACAGTTGCAAATTCTCAGGAGCACCTTTCACTGACAGCACGTTTCACCAACACCTAACCGTACAGTGCACTGTAACAGCCTCTCTCTCTCTCTCTCTCTCTCTCTCTCTCTCTCACACACACACACACACACACACACACACACACACACACACACACACACACACACACACATCAGCACTTACGGCCGTCAACCTGCATAGGACCCACCCATCGCGGCATTCAGGCATGTTCGTCTGTTCTCACACTAGCAATCCTTTTTTTTTTCTTTTTTTCTTTTTTATGCGAGGAAGAAGGAACCAAAGGCCATGAGCCCGCAGTAACAGTTCCCTCCAAGACAAAAACAAAATACAATAGAGAGCCAAATTCAAGATCCGATCATTTTGAGATGCCTGGACACACTGCGTTTGAAAGACTGGAGATCATAGGCAGCAGGAAATACAGATAGAGGGAGACAGTTCCAGAGCTGACCTGTTGCATAAATGAAAGACTGGGAGTAACGGTTAACTCTTGCATTAGAGAGTTGGACAGAAAAGGGATGAGAGTTTGCTGCCAGATGGGTGCTACGCGCCCGTCGTAGAGGTGGAGGAATGCAAGCAGACAGTTCAGAGGAGCAGTGACCATTAAAGTAGCGACAGAAAAGAGATAAAGATGCAACAGTGCGGCGAAGAGACAGAGGTTGAAGGGAGTCAGTAAGAGGAGGAGAGTTAATGAGACGAAAAGCCTTTGACTCCACCCTATTGAGAAGAGCTGTATGTAGGGAGCCTCCCCACACATGAGAGTTGTACTCCACACAGGGGCGGATAAAACCCCTGTATAGAGTCAACAATTGTGCAGGGGTAAAGAAAGAGCGGAGTCGCCTTAGCACACCCAATCTCTTGGAAGCAGATTTTACAAGAGATGTAATATGATCTTTCCAAGATAAGTCCCAAGTAAATGAAACCCCAAGCATGTTCAAGGATGATGCAGGATTAAGATGAATATTATTAAACATTAGTGGGTATACCTGTGGAAGATTTTGTCGGGTTGATAGGAGTAGACTGTAGCACCAGTCGAGCAGGGCAGTACTCCCGACAGGGAGTGCTGGAGCTCCCGTTTCATCAGCCCTCAGGACTAGTTCCTGACCATCCCCCTTTGCTGAACTTTTTCAGTGTCTCAGTTACACAGAGAGTAGGCCAGCATGCTCTCCAGTACAAATTTCTCTAACTATCTCACCATACAAAATGCACAGTACACACTACACTTCCTATTCAAAATTCACCAAAAATGGCGTCGATTCATCAAGCCTCGGAGTCCACGGGGGGGGGGACCATAAATGCCCCCGCCATCTGCCCCTCTCCCGGTGACGACTCGAGGTGCCTGGAACCACTGTCTGACTCTCTTCTTCTTCATTTCTGCAACATTCGCGGCCTTTCATCTAACTTTCGCTCTGTTGAGCACCACCTCTCCTCCTCTAAACCTCACCTTCTTTTTCTAACGGAGACTCAGTTGTCTGAGGCAACTGACAGCAAACTCTTTTCTGTATCCTCCTACTTTCTCTATACTCATTTCAAAGCCAAAGGTGGCTGTTGTGTATACATATGCAACGACTTATCTTGCTCTCGTGTTCATGAACTTGATTCTTCTGAATTCTCCACACTCTGGCTTCGGCTTTCTTGTCATTCTCTGACTAAATATATCTGTGCTGTTTACTTATCCCCTAATTCTACTGACTATCAAAAATTCTTCGACTATCTTACTTCTACGATGGAACACATTCTGTCCATTTCTCCTTTCTCTGAAATCTCCATTCTTGGAGATTTCAATGTTCACCACCACCTTTGGCTCTCCTCTCTTTTCACGGATCCACCTGGTGAACAAGCCTACATCTTTTCTATCCTTAATGACCTAGAGCAGCTTGTACAGCACCCTACCCGTATCCCTGACCGCCTTGGAGAGAGCTCCAACATACTTGACCTGTTCCTCACAACTAATCCTTCTGCTTACTCTGTTAATCTTTTCTCTACTTTGGGCTCCTCCTATCACAACCTTATTACCTTAACCTGTCCTATCACTCCGGTACGGCCTGTGGACCCTCCAGGGAAACGTCGTTTGTGGCATTTTGGAGCCGCGGACTGGGAGGCCCTCAGGCAGTACTTCTTTGATTTTCCCTGGAATGATTATTACTTCCATGGCCGTGAGCCATCTGAGTGTGCCTTGCGCATTACGGAGGTTATTATCTCGGGCATGGAAGCATACATTCCTTTCTCATATCCTTTGACTAACGCAAGAAAGCCTTGGTTTAATCACGCTTGTTCTAATGCTGTCCACAACAAGGAGAAGGCCTACAAAAGGTACCGGAGCCAACCCACCCCTGAGTCACATCATCTTTACGTTTCTGCCAGGAATCGTGCTAAGTCTGTTCTTCGCTCTACTATAAATAATTTCATCCATACTAAATGCTCTCAACTCTCCAACTTGAATTCTTTCCGCTCCTTCTGGCACCTTGCCAAAAATCTTTCTAACAACTTTACCTCATCATCCTTCCCTCCTCTTTTCTACTCTGATGGTTCTGTAGCTATTTCTTCTACTGATAAAGCAGATCTCTTCACACAGACTTTCTCCTCCAATTCCACCTTAGACGATTCCGGTGCTGTTCCTCCATCACTTCCCCCCTCTGACTTCCTCATGGCTGACATTAAAATTTCTTCATTGGATGTATTTTCTGCCATCGCTGGCCTCAGTACTAACAAGGCATATGGGCCTGATGGGGTCCCTCCTATTGTTCTCAAGAACTGTGCTTCTGTGCTTACACCCTGCCTAGGCAAACTCTTTCGCCTTTGTCTGTCAACTTGTACCTTTCCTTCTTGCTGGAAGTTTGCTCTCATTCAGCCAGTCCCAAAGAAGGGTGACCACTCCCAACCCTCCAACTATCGTCCAATTGCTTTAACGTCCTGTATTTCAAAAGTTTTCGAGTCAATTCTTAATAGAAAAATTTTAAGGCATCTTTCCTTCACAACCTTCTTTCCGATCGTCAGTATGGGTTCCGTCAGGGACGTTCCACTGGCGATCTTCTCACCTACCTTTCAGACTCCTGGTCATCCTCCTTTCGGGACTTTGACGAAAGCTTTGCTTTTGCACTTGACATCTCAAAGGCTTTCAATCGAGTCTGGCATAAATCTTTAATTTCCAAACTGCCCTCCTACGGTTTCTATCCTTCTATCTGTGCCTGCATCACTAGCTTCCTTTCTGGTCGTTCTATAGCCGCTGTTGTAGACGACCATCGTTCTTCTCCTAGATCTATTAACTGTGGTGGTCCTCAGGGCTCTGTCCTATCACCAACTCTCTTCCTTTTATTCATCAATGATCTTCTAAGCTGTACATCTAACCCGATCCATTCATACGCTGATGACTCCACCCTTCACCTTTCCATTCGGTTCCCGCAACGCCCATCTCAACAGTTACTTCAACAAACAAGGGATGAGGCTATGGCACACCTAATGTCTGACTTGGCTTGTATCTCTGACTGGGGTAAAAATAATATGGTTGTCTTTAATGCATCTAAGATTCAGTTCTTACACCTATCAACCCGACAAAATCTTCCACAGGTATACCCACTAATGTTTAATAATATTCAGCTTAATCCTGCATCATCCTTGAACATGCTTGGGGTTTCATTTACTCGGGACTTATCTTGGAAAGATCATATTACATCTCTTGTAAAATCTGCTTCCAAGAGATTGGGTGTGCTAAGCCGACTCCGCTCTTTCTTTACCCCTGCACAATTGTTGATTCTATACTGGGGTTTTATCCGCCCCTGTGTGGAGTACAACTCTCATGTGTGGGGAGGCTCCCTACATACAGCTCTTCTCAATAGGGTGGAGTCAAAGGCTTTTCGTCTCATTAACTCTCCTCCTCTTACTGACTCCCTTCAACCTCTGTCTCCTCGCCGCACTGTTGCATCTTTATCTCTTTTCTATCGCTACTTTAATGGTCACTGCTCCTCTGAACTGTCTGCTTGCATTTCTCCACCTCTACGATGGGCACTACCACCCGTCTGGCAGCAAACTCTCATCCCTTTTCTGTCCAACTCTCTAATGCAAGAGTTAACCGTTACTCCCAGTCTTTCATTTATGCAACAGGTCAGCTCTGGAACTGTCTCCCTCTGTCTGTATTTCCTGCTGCCTATGATCTCCAGTCTTTCAAACGCAGTGTGTCCAGGCATCTCAAAATGATCGGATCTTGAATTTGGCTCTCTATTGTATTTTGTTTTTGTCTTGGAGGGAACTGTTACTGCGGGCTCATGGCCTTTGGTTCCTTCTTCCTCGCATTAAAAAAAAAAAAAAAAAAAAAAGAACTGAGTCGTAGATGCATTAAAAACAACCATATTATTTTTACCCCAGTCAGAGATACAAGCCAAGTCAGACATTAGGTGTGCCATAGCCTCATCCCTTGCTTGTTGAAGTAACTGTTGAGATGGGCGTTGCGGGAACCGAATGGAAAGGTGAAGGGTGGAGTCATCAGCGTATGAGTGGATAGGGTTAGATGTACAGCTTAGAAGATCATTGATAAATAAAAGGAAGAGAGTTGGTGATAAGACAGAGCCCTGAGGAACACCACAATTGATAGATCTAGGAGAACAACGATGGCCATCTACAACAGCGGCTATAGAATGACCAGAAAGGAAGCTAGCGATGAAGATACAGATAGAAGGATAGAAACCGTAGGAGGGCTATTTGGAAATTAAAGATTTATGCCAGACTCGATCGAAAGCCTTTGAGATGTCAAGTGCAATGGCAAAGCTTTAGCCAAAGCCCCGAAAGGAGGATGACCAGGAGTCTGAAAGGTAGGTGAGAAGATCGCCAGTGGAGCGTCGCTGATGGAACCCGTACTGACGATCGGAAAGAAGGTTGTGATAGGAAAGATGCCTTAAAATTTTTTTATTGAGAATTGACTCGAAAACTTTTGAAATACAGGACGTTAAAGCAATTGGACGATAGTTGGAGGGTTGGGAGTGGTCACCCTTCTTTGGGACTGGCTGAATGAGAGCAAACTTCCAGCAAGAAGGAAAGGTACAAGTTGACAGACAAAGGCGAAAGAGTTTGCCTAGGCAGGGTGTAAGCACAGAAGCACAGTTCTTGAGAACAACAGGAGGGACCCCATCAAGCCCATATGCCTTGTTAGTACTGAGGTCAGTGATGGCAGAAAATACAGCAGCTGAAGACATTTTAATGTCAGCCATGAGGAAGTCAGAGGGGGGAAGTGATGGAGGAACAGCACCGGAATCGTCTAAGGTGGAATTGGAGGAGAAAGTCTGTGTGAAGAGATCTGCTTTATCAGTAGAAGAAATAGCTACAGAACCATCAGAGTAGAAAAGAGGAGGGAAGGATGATGAGGTAAAGTTGTTAGAAAGGTTTTTGGCAAGGTGCCAGAAGGAGCGGGAAGAATTCGAGTTGGAGAGTTGAGAGCATTTAGTACAGATGAAATTATTTTAGCAGAGTGAAGAACAGACTTAGCACGATTCCGGGCAGAAATGTAAAGATAATGTGATTCAGTGGTGGGTTGGCTCCGGTACCTTTTGTAGGCCTTCTCCTTGTTGCGGACAGCATTAGAACAAGCGTGATGAAACCAAGGCTTTCTTGAGTTAGTCAAAGGATATGAGAAAGGAATGTATGCTTCCATGCCCAAGAGAATAACCTCCGTAATGCGCAAGGGACACTCAGATGGCTCACGGCCATGGAAGCAATAATCATTCCAGGGAAAATCAAAGAAGTACTGCCTGAGGGCCTCCCAGTCCACAGCTCCAAAATGCCACAGACGACATTTCCCTGGAGGGTCCACAGGCAGTACCGGAGTGATAGGACAGGTTCTGTCTAACCATACAGAAACATTAACACCAATATTCCAACATTCACGTATATACACTATTATCACCACTCCCTGTAATCTGCACATTATCATACTCCTGTTCACATCACTTAACTCCTTCGCTATGACCATCCCTTTCGTATTATATTCTTGTCACAGCCAGACTACTTTTGCATCTTAGGAGAGCCCTCAGTTGTTGACGGGATTTACGAAGCCCACGACTTACACCTCCAACTCGAACAGCCTATTCTAAGCTGAATAATATACAGTGATGGTAGTAAGAAAATTCTATCTATCTATCTATATACCAAGGAAAGGGAGGTAGCCGAGACAGGACGACACACTCTCCATTTACTCATCCATTCAAACACATTCATTCGCATCTTAGCCCCAAAGGGGAGAACGGACAGATCCTCACCGCACCACACCGCACAAGGGTCAACTGCGCAATGCAATCAGTGACATCCGCAGCAGGGCTCGACAGCAGAACTGGTTTACCCCTGCCACATCATAACAGACCCATCCCCTTACCCGCACCTGACCTGACTAGCTGATCAGACCAAATGCAGGAGAATATCCCCTAAGGGCTGCATCATCACTTATTCATTCACAATTTCTCTCCATTTATTTCTGTCACGCACAGCCACTTTTCCTTGCTCAACAGACATCCCTCTCGCATCCAGCGCTCTCTTCACACTGTCCATCCATTCTATTCGTGGTCTTTCTCTCAGCCTTACACTTCTCACATCAGATCTAGTTATCTTTTTCACCAATCGCTCATTATCCATTCTCTCCATATGGCCAAACCATCACAACACCCTCTGCTCAACTCTACCAGCCATCTCCCGAACAACTCCAGTTCTCCTTCGCACTTCATCATTTCGCACTCGATCCATATGCGTCACTCCACACATACTCCTCAGACACCTCATCTCCATTACATTCAAACTTTTCCTCTCTGCTACACCCATATTCCATGTTTCAGCCCCATATAATGCAGTCGGTACCACAACACCCTCATACAGCCTTCTCTTTACATCCATTCTAAGCGAACGACATCTAAACACTTTTTTCATCCCTCCCAGCACCTTTCCTACTTCATTTATTCTAAACTTCACTTCTGCATCTATTCTTCCATCCACAGCAACACGTGACCCTAGATATTTAAAACACTCTACCTCCTCAAGCAACTCGCCATTCAAAACTATATTCATCCTCCTACCATCTACCAACCTCGTACACTTCATCACTTTACTCTTATTCTCATTTACTTTCAATTTCCTCCTTTCACACACCCTTCCAAACTCCTCTACCAACTGTCTCAATCTCTTCTCTGAATCAGCCACCAGTGCAGTATCATCTGCAAACAGCAGCTGCTTCAGATTCCACTCTCCACCATCAACATTCACCAGACTCAGACCTCCACCTAAAACTCTTGCATTCACCTCCCTTACAACACCATCCATGTAAATATTAAATGACCAAGGCGACATCACACATCCCTGTCGCAGCCCCACTCTCACGGGAAACCAATCACTCACAGCATTTCTCACTCTTACACATGCTCTACTATTTACATAAAAACTTTTCACCCCTTTTAGTAACCTACCATCAAGTCCATACAATCTTAAAACAGTCCACAAAGCCTCCCTATCAATTTTACCATATGCTTTCTCTAAATCCATAAATGCCCAAAACACATCCTTGCCTTTCGCTAAATACTTTTCACACACTTGTCTCACAGCAAACACCTGATCCATGCATCCCCTCCCTCTCCTAAAGCCACACTGCTCCTCACCAATCACTCCCTCTGTACCCTCTCTAACTCTCATAATTAACACTCTATCATACACCTTACCTACAACACTCAACAGACTTATACCCCTAAAGCTAGTACATTCATACTTATCACCCTTGCCTTTATACAACGGGACCACACAAGCACTTGCCCAGTCAATTGGCACCATACCTTTCACAAAGCACACATTCAACAATCTTACTAACCAGTCAGCAAGAGTCACTCCACCATCCTTCAGGCATTCCACAGCACACCCATCCATACCTGCAGCTTTCCCTGTTTTCATCTCCTTTACTGCCTTCTCCACTTCCTCCTTTGTGATCAAAGAATCATTCAACTCTCTCAACACATTGATTCCTTGCACCCTTCCATCCGCCACAATCTCAGCCACCCTTTCCTCCTCTACATTTAACAATCTTTCAAAATACTCTGCCCATCTCTTCCTTACTGCATCCATCTCAATTAACATCCTTCCATCCTCTGCTTTTACTCGTTCTTCCTTCCCAGACTCTCCCTTTCGCACCCTTTTCACCTCCTTCCAAAACATTTTCTTATTCTGTTGAAAATTCTCTGTCAGCCGCCTACCCCACCTCTCATCTGCTGCCACTTTAGCATCACTTACAGTCCTTCTCGCCCTATTCCTCTTTTCCTTATACCTTTCATATGACATCTCATCCTTCCTCTGCAGCCACACTTCATATGCACGTCTCTTCTCAGCCACAGCCATACTTACTTCCTCACACCACCATTCACTTCCTTTTCTTACACCACCACCCACATGTCTCACACCACACACCTCTTCTGCATGCCCCACCACAGCACTCTTAAACAACTGCCATTCCTCCTCCACACTGTCATTTTCCCGATCTTTCACTGCGTTCCACTCATCTTTCAATTTCTCCTGATACTCTATCTTTTTCTCTCTTTTATCCAACTCACTGAAAGTAATCTTACTTAAAACCATTGGTAGCATTACCTTCGTAAACCTAGGCGGATTTTTTTTTCCATGGATTATGTTAGACGATTTTACTCCCTACTGAAAAACTACCCCAAGTCTGATGGTTAAGAAACTATCTCCAAGGTCTGCTTCACCATTAACCACTGATACATCGAAGCCACTTCCATCTGTAAATGTGTACGAAGCTAACTACATATCCAATCACCATCATTATAACACGTGCTCTCATGGATGGGCAGTCTCACCAATGAACGCATACCACTTTGCCATAAACATATCTCGTAAACTGAATAAAATCACTGGGAGGCAGCATACATAAGAAATGACTCCTCACAGTGCAGATGTTCAGTGCAACCATCCAAATAATCCCACGAATACGTTACAATTTACCGTGACCTAAAATTGTCATCCTTCCATCTTGAATGCAGAGCTTTAACAGGGGATTAACATTTGAACATGAAGCCAGTAAAGGAAAACTGCCATAAACAGTATGCACAGCCAGTATATTGTCTTTTTCTGCCACTGAGCTACGCGAAACAAGCTGCAACAGAATGAAATTTTGGGCCAAGTTCAAGAGAATGTAGTAGTCTCAAAATCATGCCTACAACCTATCAATCAGCACATCAGGGTCTACCAATGTTGGCACGTGTGGAGCCCTGAGGTATGCACACACTACGCAGATGGGGTGGCCTGGGTGGGTGGGGAGAGGGGGGAAGGAGATTGGCCAAGGTCAGCTTTAACATACAAATCGGGGTGAGGGTAAGGGGAGGGGACAGGGTAGGGATGGGGAGGGGTGTGGGTGAAGCTATGGGGGTCTCTTTCACACCACGCTGTCTGGGATACATTAAAGAGGGTGAGGTGCTCCTCCTCATGGTGATGAAGTGGATGTGAGACCAAAGAGAGTGGAGCAACTCAGAGGGAGGTAATTAGGAATATCCTAAAGGATGTGAAATATGTACGGAGGAAAACAGGAAACTACCAATAAGTGAGGAAATGTGACATGGCAAGAGAGAGAGAGAGAGAGAGAGAGGTGGGGGGGAGGGGAGTTTGCACACCGTAAAAATTATCCCTTTTCATAACAGGTGCAGGAATAAACTGGATGGACTGTGTAAGGAATAGAGTTATTAATAAAGTTATTGGAAGGGCAAAAGGAGTCAGACGGAAATGCTGACTTGATAAATAAAAATCCAATGAGGTGGTAAGTTAATGGAGACTATATGTAATCCCTCTATTAAAAAAAAAAGCTGTCAAAAGGTAGTAAGAAATATAAATAATAATAATCATGAAAATGAAGAGGTTAAAAGGATCACTGTCTTCTTCTGGGTGCGCAACTGTGTCCTTGTCGAAGTGAACAGTGCTGCACGTTAGGAATCAGCAGCGGTAAATAGACATACACCGTCATTATATGTTATCTCATTTGTGCCATTTTTTGTAATTAATGCCACACTAAATATTAATGAGAGGGTCTATTATAGTTCCATTGGTACAGTAGCTATAAAATATTTCTTTCCAATTTCAAATTTATCTTTCCCGTCGGATAAAAAGTGTGTGTGTTTTTTTGGAAAACATGCTAAAATATAACGAGGCTCTGGTTTGGCAACTCGGGTGGTAACTGTAGATTTTTTTTCTTTTTTTTCTCATTTTTTCTTCGTCTCCAGTGGACCTGTGGCAACGTCTCTCTCTCTCTCTCTCTCTCTCTCTCACTGGCATACCATTTTTCATTGAGAATATGAAATCAAAGCACTTAAAAAAAATATAAAATTGCGTTAGAAGTCTAGGGATTAACGACCAGTTCATTTCGAGATGCCGAGACACATTAACCCTTTAACCGCGGGCATTGTTTTGGCCTGACTGTTCTCTCCCGCGGGGGTTTCAACCAAATGTAAACAAACCTTTAAACCTTAATAACTCTGCACAGAATAAAGCTAGAGAAAAAAATAAGGTACCATTAGAAAGTACTAACCTTCAGCTTTCCATTGATGTAGGTTTCATGACTTTGTTGACTTTCACAGGACGGGCAGTGCCGTTAGAAGTGAGGGGTGTAAAATCATTATTTTACGCCCCACACACCAGTACCAAATGCCAACCACTCTCTGATAATAGTAATATAAACATATATGAACACTGCACATACGATAAACACCCACTCTGTGTTCACTGAGGTAGGTAAAAGGCACTGTAATTGCCCGCACTTCACTGCGGCTTCACCCGCTCACTGACGTTTGGTTAGCGGCGATGTTTTCATTATTTCTAACTTCTAATATTATTTTACATATAATCTGGGCAATATACATTATATTTACACTGCACTTATTACTATATTGCGTCACTGTCACATCACAGAATTAAACAAGTGCCGCAGAATTACACAAGAGCCGCAGATTCTCTTATTACAATATCACTTATTATACTGGCCAATATTTACATTTTTTTCTAGGCAAAATATCCCTTATTACTACATTATCCATTATACAATTATTGGTAAAGCACGTCACTGTCGCATCACTGTATATCACTGTCACTTTCAGTATTTACTCAGAGAGTGGTACTTGGCAAAGCACGGAGTCACACAGAGAGCGACTTGGCATTCCTGGCACTGGTGTGTGCTCATTTTTCTCGTCCGAGGCCTCCGTGTGGTGTTATGACATACTCTGCAGTGGCCCTGTGACAACCTGCCGCCTGCGGTAAGAGGCAATTTCACAAGCTGGTGCCGGCTCATGTAATTGCGGCACTCAAGACGGTCAGGTTGTGTGTCAGAGTGTCACCTCGGGATCAATGCCGTCACCTGACCAAATCGTGCAAGCAGCTGCTGCACAACAGTCTTGGAGAACTGTCTCAGGGATGGTTGCCTTATGCCCCCGACTTGTGTCTTGTAGAGGATGAAGGCATTGAGCATGCACATATCGAGCATGTGCAGGCAAGCCTTCCTGTACCATCGGGTGTTTCTCCTGAGACAGTCTATTTCGCCAATCATCATATCAGACTTATCAACAAGTCTCATGTTCACATTGTAATCAATGACGGCATCAGGCTTCATGATTGGCTCTCCCGTCCTGTAGCTGACCTTCCCAGTTCTCTGCAATTCCCCCTTGTGGATGGTGCTGATCATATTCACGACCTTCTTGTCATGCCACCTGATCGCCAGAAGCTTGTTTGACTTCTTCAGGTGCACATCTCTCTTGGATGAGGATGATGCTTCTGGGAAACTTGGCCACTCTTTCCTATAGCTCCGTACAGTGCCAACAGTGCCAATGCCGTGTTCAGCCAGGTATTTGGAGAGTTTCGGTGCTGTGTAATAATTGTCTGTGTACAGCACATGATTCCCACCAAAATACCTCTCCATCAGCACTTTTACAACTGAGCCAGAGAAGCCAAGGGGGTCTTTCCTGTTCACGTCCATTGTGCTTGCAGAGTAGATGACGAAATCAAGGATATACCCCGTCTCACAGTCACACAGCACAAAGAACTTTATCCCAAAGCGGTGGCGTTTGCTGGGGATGTACTGCATGAATTTGAGACGTCCTCTGAACAATACCAGGGATTCGTCTATGACAACTTTCTGCATAGGACGGAAAAATCACATAAATCGATCGCTAATCCTGTTGAGAAAATCCCTCACTTTCCACAAAGGGTCAGTTTGGGACGGGTTTCCATTGTCAGCGAAGTGCAGGTATCCTAGCAGCTGTCGGAACCGATCCCGTGACATATACTTCCCGAATGTTGGGATAGAAGTAATGTCATCCACGAGCCAGTACTCCTCCAACTCATGTCTCTTGATATGGGGCATCAAGAACATCAGTGCAAAGAACACATACAGCTCTCTGATCCCGACAGGCAACCACGACACTTGCTTTGGTGAGCCAATAGGTCCCAGCCCTTCTGCTGCACACTGAGCTGCATACCAATTGGTCTCATTGCTGACATGCTGCACGATTTCGTCATCCATGAAGGCCAGGAAGTAGTCTACAAAATCATCTCCTGCGTTGCATGGAAAGGCAGGATGTATTCCAGCATTTGTCATATCAAACTGCGGATTGTGTGGCTGAAAATCTGCACCGTCAGACCAAACAAATGCATCAACTTTCCCTGTGCGTGGTTCAGTGGAAGTGGCAGGTCGCATTGCACTCGTTTCCCCGTGAGAAGGAGCTGAGGTGGAGGCAATGGGTGAGGCAATGGGTGAGGCAAGAGGTGAGGCAGGAGGCGAGCAGGAGGGAGGTGAGGCAGAAGGCGAGCGGGAGGGGGGTGAGTGCGGGGGTGGTGAGTGGGGGGGTGGCGAGGGCGAGGGAGCTGAGCGGGGGGCAGGCGGGGGGGTTACTGACCTGGTGCTTGGTGAAATTTGACCCTTTCTTCCCCACTTATCACCTCACTTATCACCTCGCTTATCGCCCAGCTTTGCCCTCCAACTGCCACGCATCCCCTTTGTTCTAGGCCGGCCTGCCCTGCTTACCCTGCCTGCACGGCCTGCCTTCCTTCGCTGTGCAGGCTCTGGGAATTCATATTCCTCAGATGATGTAGACTGAGGAGAGAGCACGGCAGAAGATGAAGATGATGTGAGGGCAATAGGGCTAGGGGAACGGGAAAGTGGTGGGAAATGCTTGCTATGGCCTGGTGTAGGAGACGTAAGTCTGCGCTTCACTCCCTTCCCACGTGCAATACCAATTTTCCCCATAGGCGCCTTCCCTTTCCCAGAGTAAGTTGGGGGTGGTGGTGGGGAAACTACACGCTCACTTTCATCACTGTCACTGTCAATGCTAAAGGGTTCACCACCAATCACTGCAAAATCGTCACTACTTGCTGTAAGTGTATCACTCTCACTGCCACAATCCAGAGTTGTACTTACAGTTTTGTCCAGCTCTGTTCTAATTTCTGGAGTGCTCAACCCCTTCTGCCTTGCCGTCGGCAGTTCCTTCACCGGTGTAGAGGTCGAAGGCACACTAGCACTAATCATTTGCGAGGAGGAAGCGAGCGACGATGAGTCGGGACGGAGCGCCATTATCACGCACAGAGCTGGACAGATACTGACTGATGCGTGTCAGGGCAAGGGTGGGGTGGCCCCCTCGGGGTGGGAGTAGGGAGGTGTGGGATGGCTGGCGTGAAAGAAATCGACAGCTACTCTTGCGTGAGACAATTTGCGCACAGGAAAAACGCGCGGTGTTCAAAATATTCACGAACATTCCAGAATGACACCCGCGGTTTGGTCCAGTTTTGTCGATGTCATTCTGGAATGACACCCACGGTTAAAGGGTTAATAAGTGCCAGTGTCAAATTTCGCTTCAACCTGCTATCGCTCCTCCATTTGATGATCATTTCCAAATCATGCCTGGCCCTCGGGTCCAGATAAATGGTGAGCTGGCTGAGCTATTAATGGCACATCCCCGCACAGGTATATTTGCTGGAAATTTCAAAAGCGACGGAAATTATCTCCATTGACATGCTAATTCATTCAATTTTGATGGTAATCATGGTGAGTATGATTGTAATGATAACGATGATAACAACCAAAATTCTCTCTCTCTTTATTAATTCTTAGTTTATTCAGTTACCCTCCCTTTTATCGAAGTCCTGTCACCTGCCATGCCCTAAAATAATCATACTGGGTACCTCATCTACTACCACAAACACTTCCCCCAAAACACGGGCACCTGGGTACTTGAAAATCTAACCGTACCTAACATACCTAGCCTTATGTATCCTAACCCAACACCACCCTAAAATGCCAGAATAACTTCAGCACCCACTTACCCGCAAACCACACTGCTTCCTCGGGACGCTTGGTGGCGGACCTGGAGGAGTAGTCTGTTGCTCCTGAGCTTTTTTTTTTTTTTTTTTTTTTTTTTGACTGTCGTCCTTTTTCTCGAAACCTATTATAACCTGCTCCCCCCCTCCCCCCCCAAAAAAAATCCCATCCGTCAAATTCATAAAGGAAAAAAAAAAACTGCAAGTCTTTTCTCACCTTGCTCCTCCATGTCCTGTCCTTCCACCTGCTTGCATAACTCCGCCTCCTTCCTTTTTTTTTTTTCCTCCCCTTCTTAATCCTCCTCTTTCTCTTTTTTCCTTCTCTACTCATTTCCCCCCTTTCTTTTCCCTTTCCTTCCCTCCTCGGCCATCTCTCCTCACCCCAAACCCTCTGCATGCCACCCTAACCCACCACACCAGCAATAACACCAGCATCTCGGCAACAACAAACTCCGATCCTATTTCTGGGCTTCACAGGGCATCACAGTGTTCGCTGGACTCTTCCTATATAGACCATAAAACATGCAACGCGGGAAATGCATGGAACATGGACAGAGACAGTGGAACAGGAATAAGGACAATGGAGAATGGACAAAGACATGGAGTATGGATAGACGAGGAATGGATCATGGGCAGTGGAGCATAAACAGAGACAGTGGAGCATGGATGGAGGGAGAGTGATGCATGGACAGTCAGTGGAGCATAGAAAGAAAAACAGTGTAGCATATGAAGAGATATTCTGGAGTATGGGAATTAATTTTATCTGATGCTATTATAAAAAGGTGGCTGGCGTTTACAAAAAAATCTCGAGATAAACAAATTGATGGTCAAATAATCTCAAAAATACTCTTTTAATATGCATTGTTTTTATCTTAGAATATCAGCAAATTCTGTGGTCAAAAATATATAGTGCTTTCGTTTCCACTACAACTTCAGCCATAAAACTGATTGACGAAAAGCAGAGCATGACTATGGAATTATGAGTGACCAAAACTTTACCACACCTAAATTCCAACACCAACTCTCACTTTCCACTTGCTTATATTCATTAACTGACAGAATTTTCTTTAAATTATAAGTACAGACACTCTCACTCTCCTGTGACTTAATTTCAGCTTAATAAAATCGTTCGTTATTAGTTGAAATGAAACACAACAGCTGTGCTGAACATGTGAGTGTTAATGGCATCAGCGGATATTAACAGCTGTACTTCCAGGCTTCAGTACTCTCTCAGCTAAACAGAATTAAATGGAACAATGCATCTGAACTGTCCCAAACAAACGTGGGTCATATTATCACTCCCAGGTTCTTACGACTCACTCTCACCTGAATAAATTCGTCTGGTGTTGGCTGGAACAGAATACTAGAGTTGCCCAAACCATGACAAAGATAATTTCAACCCACTTCGCTTTTTACCACCCACTTTCATTCATCACCCCGGAAAGTTTCCGTAAATTATCATCAATACGGTACTCAGTTCACTCCAATAACGTGCTTTGTATCTTAGTCCCTACTATATCTAGGCGATAACACCAGTTAAGTGCCCTTAGTGGGCGCGTGCGAGCGAGCGAGCGTTTGTACATACGCCTGTCATCATAATTTCATCTTGGTGTAAACTTTCAACATTTCTGGTGAGGTAGTTGAACAATAACTGAAGAATAATTGAGTTAAAATTTTTATTTTCTCAAGTTTCTTTTCTTTCTTTCTCTCTCTCTCTCACTCACACCCACACCCACATCCACACCCACCCACACCCACACCCATACACCCACCCACCCACACACACACACACACACACACACACACACACACACGCACGCACGCACGCACGCACGCACGAACGCACGCACGCACGCACGCACGCGCGCGCGCATAATGAAAGTGAAAAACAACTCATACCTCGCATGCGTCACTTTCATAGTGCTTTAAAATCGATTTCATAGTGGAGCATGTCAATTGAAGCCTTCGGCACATTCCCTTTGAAAGCTAGGATTCCAGTGGGTTTCTTTGGTCTTATGTGTAAATATATAGTTAAAAAGTAAATTTATTGAATGTAACTACAACCTGCTGAAAGAATCTCTTCTCTATCTTACATAGCAGAAAAGCCTCTGAAAACCATCGCGGTCGGGCCGTGTCATGTCGGGCCGCACATTCCTCAGCTGAATGTACAGTAGAGTAACATCGCTTCGCTAGGCTAGCTCGCTCGTAAGTAAGGTAATGACACTTTTCAAACCAGAGGGGTTAGATCCAGTCCTCACTACTTCCATCGCTACTGGCCCCTTGAATCAGGCGTCGTATTCAGTGCGTTTATTCTAGATACCTACAGACGATTTTGATTACACTTATGAAGATCTGAAAAAAGAAATGGCCTTGTTTGCAAAAATACAATGTTAGAATTATCCTCATCATGAAAAGGTAAAAGAGAGCAGTGTGAGCAGTCAGGATTCTGTGATTCACCATCAGCTTATAAAAATCGTCTGGCGTCATTTGGAAGATGAACAGAGAATGGATAAATAAATAAATACAAAATTATCCATACATTACATTACAGGTGTCCTCCATTCACAAAAAAATCTGTAACAGTTGGGCCTGAACTGGTGTAGGCTGAAGTTTGGGGGGAATCTATTCTGGGGAAGCGTGTTCCAAAGAGCTACAGTTCGGAGAGTAAAAGAATTCTGATAGGCAGAAATTCTGTAATACAGCAGTGTGACAGTTCAGTTATGAACACTACCACATGCCCATGTAGCACGGAGGAAGGCGTGGAGAGGTGGCACGATGGATGCAACTTCGTCTAAGCATTTGCCAAAAAAGTAACTGTAAATAATGCAGGGGAGGCAACATTCCTTCTTACTTGCAGGGGAGGTAGTTCATTTGCAACTGCAGGGTTATTAATAACTCTCTCAGCTTTGTTGTGAATGTTGTCCAGTTGTTTTAGTGCACCTCTCCACATCCACTCAAGGGTGAACACAATTCCTGCTGTGAGTGCGCATGCCTTGTAAAATATAGCTAACTGCTCGCCAGTGAAGAAGTTACGGATTCTGTTCAATAATGCCAGTTTCTTTGAAGCGGTTTCAGCAGGTGATCAAACGTGAGAGGTCCAGCTAAGTGTATTGTTAAGTGAAAAACCGATAATTGCAATACTTTTAGAAATAGGAATATTAGTGGCGTTGATGGTAATATGGGAATCAGGCAATATCTGTCTACTATTAAAATGCGTATATTTTTTTTTTTTCTAGGATTAAATGAGACAATAGTATTTTGTCCCCTTAAGTGTGAAGGAAGTGTGAAGTGTTATCTGCATATGTCTATCTATCTATCTATTGCCAGACGCCTCAATCCCGTTTGGGGTGGTCACAAACAAATCGCCTCCAAGTCGCCCTGTCCCCCGCCATTTCACTACCCTGCTCCCAGCTCACACACCCCTCTCTCATATACCTCTCCACCCCATCCCTCCATCTCATCCTCGGCCTCCCCCTCCCTCTTCCCCCATCCACCTCACTCACATACACTCTCTTCGTCAGTCTTTCACCCTCCATCCTCTCCACATGGCCAAACCACCTCAGTGTGTTCCTCATAACGCTTCCTATCACATCCACATCAACACCACAACGCTTCTTTATATCCTCATTCGTCAGCCTGTCTCTCCATGTGACTCCACAGGCTCCTCTTAAATAACTCATTTCCACTGCTCTCTCTTGACTTGTGTCCTTCCAACAACGTCCAAGCTTCACTTCCGTACGTTAGAGTTGGTATCACAATACTGTCATGTAGTAACTTTTTCACTTCCATGCTCACTTCCCTGTTTCTTATCACTCCTTTCAAGGAACCAGCAACCTTTCTTCCCTGCTGTACCCTTTCAAGCACTTCACCCTCCAAACCTCCATCCTTACTCATCACACTACCCAAGTACTTAAACGTACTCACATTTTCCAATTCCTCACCATCCAACCTCGCTGTACATTCACTGACTTCACCTCTCTCAAAGACCATCACTTTACTCTGCCCTACATTCACCTTTAGATTCCGTTTCTTACACACTCTCTCAAACTCATCCACCAAGCCTTGCAGCTCCCCTTCGTCTTCACTCAACAACACAGTATCATCTGCAAACAACAGTACAGGGAGTTTCCAAACACTTTCCTCTCTCACCAGGGCCACTCCAACATCCACTACCCTACCTTCTACCTCTTTTATTACCCCATCCATGTACAGATTGAACAACTATGGAGACATGACACATCCCTGTTTCAACCCAACCTTCAAAGAGAAAAATTCACTTAGTTCACCATCCACACGCACCGCAGCCTTCGCACCATCATACATACTCTTCACAGCATTCAACAACTTTCCATCTACTCCATATATTCTTAACACTTTCCACAGTCCTTGTCTATCCACCCTGTCATATGCTTTCTCCAAATCCATGAAAACCGCATACAACTTCTTTCCCTTCTCTAGAAACTTTTCCACTAAAGATCTGAGAATGAATATCTGATCTACACAACCTCTTCCCTTCCTAAAACCTCCCTGTTCTTCTCCAACTAATTTCTCTGTTCTTTCTCTAACTCTGTCAATAAGTATCCTACCATACACTTTTCCTATTATACTAAGAAGACAAATGCCCCTATGATTACCACACACTTCTTTTTCTCCTTTTCCTTTGTACAAGGGAATAATTATACCTGACTTCCAATCCTCCGGGACTCTACCTTCCTCCCAGGCCAATCTGCACATCTTCCACATCCATTCTACTACTATCTCTCCCCCATGCTTCAGCATTTCACCACACACTTCATCAATTCCTGGGGCTTTCCCTGATTTAACTTTCTTCATTGCTTCCACAACTTCTATCCTACTGATTTCTTCCTGTCTTCTCACCTCCCTCCTTCTCCCAGCCATTCCCCAGCCACTTATACTCGCATTACTTCCATCCTCCACGTTCAACAATTCCTTAAAGAGTTCTCTCCATCTGCTCACTTTTTCTCCCTTCTCCACTAGTAATCTACCATTTTTATCTTTCACTCCCCTGCTAACTTCACTTCCACCCTGTCTTACTCTTTTCACCTCTCTCTAGAACATTTTCTTACAGTCCCTCCACTTTACACTCAAATTTCTTCCAAATTCCTCATCCACTCTCTTCTTACTCTCTCTTACTAATCTTTTCACCTCTCTCTTTCTTTCTACATATAACTCTCTCTTCCGCCTCTCAACCTCTTCCACGCCCCTATTTCTCATCCATTCATTGTATGCTTTCTTCTTTTGTGCCACAGCCTGTTTCACCTCTTCAGTCCACCACGCTGTTCCTTGCACCCCCCTCCGTCTTCTCTTCCTTCCACACACCACATCACATGCTACACATATTTCTTCTGTAAATATTCTACACACACCTTCCACGTCTCCCATCTGCATATGTGTGAATGGAATTATGGGTGACAGATGAGAGACGATTAATATGAATCAGGACTGTCACTAATTAAGTTGTTAGCTTCAAGATGTTTAACAATGTACTTATTAATTACAATCTCAAATACTATACCAAGTAAGATGTGACAGTCACTGACTTGTACTCAGAAGGGTCAGAGGAACTTCCTTTCTTCGGGACTGGGTAGATATTGGCTTCTTTCCAAAAACAAGAAGCGGTGCCAAGGCACAGCAAACTCGTTCCCGGCTGTCGTTTTAGTGCTGACATATACACACAACAGGATATCAAGTCAATGATGTAATATATCAATTTAGAGTAAATCAGGAGAAAATTGACGATTTTATGCTCATGTGAAATTTTAGGCCCGACTCACCTGACTTTGACCCCCATACTGCTAACTGGGGGGTGACCTCCCCCCTGATGTAATGAGGCATTCTACACGATGCATATTTGAAAGATGCATCATTAGGTTTTGGTTTCATGTCGATATGACGAATTCGAATGGAGTTATGATGATTTTTTTTTTTTTACATTTTTGGGGTTTAAAGCCCGGGCCTTGGCCCAATTTGGCCCAAAATTAATCAAGTGATCAGGTCATACCCCATCATCCCTAGAATTTTAGTCAAAATGATTCCAGTAGTTTTCGTGTAAAGTTGTTAACAGCCAGACAGACAGATGACAGACAGACAAACAAAGAGACAGACGAACCGAGTGAAAACAATACCCGTCCCCGGGGTCCTCCAGGGCGGGGACGGGCAATTGGGGAATGAAAAAGCACGAATACATCATCTGAATAATTTACCTAGAAGTGAAAGAAAGAAGCCAAAAAATGAGGTTAACCTTTAAACAAACCTTTTCCCCTTCCTGCCCGCTAACATGACCCTTACCGATATTATAATAACTCCGTCATTACCTTTCCTTCCCACTTACACCTGTTAAAAGTTCCACATTCTGTGGAGTTCTTACTGATGTTATAGACATTATCCTTTTTTTTTTGGGGGGGGGGGAGATCAAGAAGGCTGGAATTCCAAGACCATTCGAGATACCGACTTAAAATTTTCAGGAGTGATGTATCTTGGTTGCAAGCGTCTTTTGGCATTTGTTTTTCCTTGCACTAGCGCCCTCCATGCTATTTTTTTTCTCAATTCTTGCTCTACTGTGCAGCAAATACTGCTGAATCGATTGCACTGCAATTGTTCCAGTATGCAGCTAGTCATCAACATATACTGCACCTGGGTATTGGTACTGAGATTCAAGATATACTTTTTGTGATAGTGAGGAAAATCAAAATGGCCTCCTCATGCCTGAAAATGTTATATCGGAAAGAGTTTGGTCGATTTTGATCAAACTCGACGGAAATGTGGGGAGTCATGAGTGAACATGATCTGCACAGTATGAATGATCTTGACCTTTATCTGATGGTCACAGGTCAAAATCTGTAAAAAGTTTTGAGTCATCCCAAAAGTATAATATTGGGTCTACAATTACTGGTATAACAAAAGTATTTTCAGAATCCTATGAGTGTCTACTATTTAATATTTCATAATAGCAATTTGGCAAATCGATATTATTTAAGCTTTTTGATGATTTTTGAACCTAGATTTTCATATATATATATATATATATATATATATATATATATATATATATATATATATATATATATATATATAGTGCTTGGTTAAAATAAAAATCATAACACCTCCGCACATTCAGTATCTGATGTATTATTAATAAAGCAACATTTACCATAACCACTTTTAATACTGTGTATATTTAAAAGACTGTACACCATATCTGATATGCAAGTGTGGATCTTTTATTTTTTTATTTTTTTTTTCATTCTAATCTGGAATGTGGCATTACCATTTGGAATGTGGAATTCCTTGAATATTGCTCAGAAATTTTAGAATTCTAGTTTATATTTATTATTTCGCACACATTCATTCATTAGCGAAGAGTTTTGCCAAAAATAAATGAATAAACTTTCCCACTACCCTCTTCACTCTCCCACTTCCTCAACCATAACTTTCACCAGCATTATATTTCTCTCGTATTTCCTTTGTTTCCTTCTCACCCTTGCCATCCAGTTTATTATTAGGCCTCTTTCTCATATTTTTTGTTGCCCAAAACTCCTCTGTGTGTGTGTGTGTGTGTGTGTGTATTTCCCCCCTCACTCTGTTGCAATTACCTAACCACCAACACAATACACAGACCATACAGACATATCCGTCCATTCTGACTTATGCCTCCACAACTCCCACATCCTTTATATATGGGTTGCTGGACAGGGAAGGGGACGGATGACTGTGAAGAGGAGAGGGGAGGGAAGAGAGAGCAGGAGAGATTAAGGAGAGAAAAAGATAGGGGGGGAAGAGGAGTGAAGGAAGAGAGGAGAATGAGGGGAGGGGAGAGAAGAAGATGCTGGGATGCGAGCCCAAAGAGAGGGAGAAATGGGCAAAGAATATAAGAGAATGAAGTGGAAGGACGGAGGGAAGGAAAAAAGAACAATATTACGGTACTGGGTGTGAGGAGGTTAATGAACAGTTTATCTGACCGCCTCCAGCTCGAAAAGTCTTCAGAACTGAATGAAATAGTATTCGGTATATGAGAATGAAATCTATCTATCTATCTATTGCCAGACGCCTCAATCCCGTTTGGGGTGGCCACAAACAAATCGCCTCCAAGTCGCCCTGTCCCCCGCCATTTCACTGCCCTGCTCCCAACTCACACCCCCCTCTCTCATATACCTCTCCACCCCATCCTTCCATCTCATCCTCGGCCTCCCCCTCCCTCTTCCCCCTCCACCTCACTCACATACACTCTCTTCGTCAGTCTTTCACCCTCCATCCTCTCCACATGGCCAAACCACCTCAGTGTGTTCCTCATAACGCTTCCTATCACATCCACATCCACACCACAACGCTCCTTTATATCCTCATTCGTCAGCCTGTCTCTCCACGTGACTCCACAGGCTCCTCTTAAATAACTCATTTCCACTGCTCTCACTCTTGACTTGTGTCCTTCCAACAATGTCCAAGCTTCACTTCCGTACGTTAGAGTTGGTATCACAATACTGTCATGTAGTAACTTTTTCACTTCCATGCTCACTTCCCTGTTTCTTATCACTCCTTTCAAGGAACCAGCAACCTTTCTTCCCTGCTGTACCCTTTCAAGCACTTCACCCTCCAAACCTCCATCCTTACTCATCACACTACCCAAGTACTTAAACGTACTCACATTTTCCAATTCCTCACCATCCAACCTCGCTGTACATTCACTGACTTCACCTCTCTCAAAGACCATCACTTTACTCTGCCCTACATTCACCTTTAGATTCCGTTTCTTACACACTCTCTCAAACTCATCCACCAAGCCTTGCAGCTCCCCTTCGTCTTCACTCAACAACACAGTATCATCTGCAAACAACAGTACAGGGAGTTTCCAAACACTTTCCTCTCTCACCAGGGCCACTCCAACATCCACTACCCTACCTTCTACCTCTTTTATTACCCCATCCATGTACAGATTGAACAACTATGGAGACATGACACATCCCTGTTTCAACCCAACCTTCAAAGAGAAAAATTCACTTAGTTCACCATCCACACGCACCGCAGCCTTCGCACCATCATACATACTCTTCACAGCATTCAACAACTTTCCATCTACTCCATATATTCTTAACACTTTCCACAGTCCTTGTCTATCCACCCTGTCATATGCTTTCTCCAAATCCATGAAAACCGCATACAACTTCTTTCCCTTCTCTAGAAACTTTTCCACTAAAGATCTGAGAATGAATATCTGATCTACACAACCTCTTCCCTTCCTAAAACCTCCCTGTTCTTCTCCAACTAATTTCTCTGTTCTTTCTCTAACTCTGTCAATAAGTATCCTACCATACACTTTTCCTATTATACTAAGAAGACAAATGCCCCTATGATTACCACACACTTCTTTTTCTCCTTTTCCTTTGTACAAGGGAATAATTATACCTGACTTCCAATCCTCCGGGACTCTACCTTCCTCCCAGGCCAATCTGCACATCTTCCACATCCATTCTACTACTATCTCTCCCCCATGCTTCAGCATTTCACCACACACTTCATCAATTCCTGGGGCTTTCCCTGATTTAACTTTCTTCATTGCTTCCACAACTTCTATCCTACTGATTTCTTCCTGTCTTCTCACCTCCCTCCTTCTCCCAGCCATTCCCCAGCCACTTATACTCGCATTACTTCCATCCTCCACGTTCAACAATTCCTTAAAGAGTTCTCTCCATCTGCTCACTTTTTCTCCCTTCTCCACTAGTAATCTACCATTTTTATCTTTCACTCCCCTGCTAACTTCACTTCCACCCTGTCTTACTCTTTTCACCTCTCTCTAGAACATTTTCTTACAGTCCCTCCACTTTACACTCAAATTTCTTCCAAATTCCTCATCCACTCTCTTCTTACTCTCTCTTACTAATCTTTTCACCTCTCTCTTTCTTTCTACATATAACTCTCTCTTCCGCCTCTCAACCTCTTCCACGCCCCTATTTCTCATCCATTCATTGTATGCTTTCTTCTTTTGTGCCACAGCCTGTTTCACCTCTTCAGTCCACCACGCTGTTCCTTGCACCCCCCTCCGTCTTCTCTTCCTTCCACACACCACATCACATGCTACACATATTTCTTCTGTAAATATTCTACACACACCTTCCACGTCTCCCATCTGCATATGTGTGAATGGAATTATGGGAGACAGATGAGAGACGATTAATATGAATCAGGACTGTCACTAATTAAGTTGTTAGCTTCAAGATGTTTAACAATGTACTTATTAATTACAATCTCAAATACTATACCAAGTAAGATGTGACAGTCACTGACTTGTACTCAGAAGGGTCAGAGGAACTTCCTTTCTTCGGGACTGGGTAGATATTGGCTTCTTTCCAAAAACAAGAAGCGGTGCCAAGGCACAACAAACTCGTTCCCGGCTGTCGTTTTAGTGCTGACATATACACACAACAGGATATCAAGTCAATGATGTAATATATCAATTTAGAGTAAATCAGGAGAAAATTGACGATTTTATACCCATTTGAAATTTTAGGCCCGACCCACCTGACTTTGACCCCCCTACGGCTAACTGGGGGGTGACCCCCCCCTGATGTAATAGAGGCATTATATAGGACGCAGATTTGAAAGATGCACCTTTAGGTTTTGGTTTCATGTCGATATGACAAATTTGAAAGGAGTTATGATGATTTTTTTTTACATTTTTGGGGTTTAAAGCCCGGGCCTTGGCCCAATTTGGCCCAAAATTAATCAAGTGATCAGGTCATACCCCATCATCCCTAGAATTTTAGTCAAAATGATTCCAGTAGTTTTCGTGTAAAGTTGTTAACAGCCAGACAGACAGATGACAGACAGACAAACAAAGAGACAGACGAACCGAGTGAAAACAATACCCGTCCCCGGGGTCCTCCAGGGCGGGGACGGGCAATTGGGGAATGAAAAAGCACGAATGCATCATCTGAATAATTTACCTAGAAGTGAAAGAAAGAAGCCAAAAAATGAGGTTAACCTTTAAACAAACCTTTTCCCCTTCCTGCCCGCTAACATGACCCTTACCGATATTATAATAACTCCGTCATTACCTTTCCTTCCCACTTACACCTGTTAAAAGTTCCACATTCTGTGGAGTTCTTACTAATGTTATAGACATTATCCTTTTTTTTGGGGGGGGGGGAGATCAAGAAGGCTGGAATTCCAAGACCATTCGAGATACCGACTTAAAATTTTCAGGAGTGATGTATCTTGGTTGCAAGCGTCTTTTGGCATTTGTTTTTCCTTGCACTAGCGCCCTCCATGCTATTTTTTTTCTCAATTCTTGCTCTACTGTGCAGCAAATACTGCTGAATCGATTGCACTGCAATTGTTCCAGTATGCAGCTAGTCATCAACATATACTGCACCTGGGTATTGGTACTGAGATTCAAGATATACTTTTTGTGATAGTGAGGAAAATCAAAATGGCCTCCTCATGCCTGAAAATGTTATATCGGAAAGAGTTTGGTCGATTTTGATCAAACTCGACGGAAATGTGGGGAGTCATGAGTGAACATGATCTGCACAGTATGAATGATCTTGACCTTTATCTGATGGTCACAGGTCAAAATCTGTAAAAAGTTTTGAGTCATCCCAAAAGTATAATATTGGGTCTACAATTACTGGTATAACAAAAGTATTTTCAGAATCCTATGAGTGTCTACTATTTAATATTTCATAATAGCAATTTGGCAAATCGATATTATTTAAGCTTTTTGATGATTTTTGAACCTAGATTTTCATATATATATATATATATATATATATATATATATATATATATATATATATATATATATATATAGTGCTTGGTTAAAATAAAAATCATAACACCTCCGCACATTCAGTATCTGATGTATTATTAATAAAGCAACATTTACCATAACCACTTTTAATACTGTGTATATTTAAAAGACTGTACACCATATCTGATATGCAAGTGTGGATCTTTTATTTTTTTATTTTTTTTTTCATTCTAATCTGGAATGTGGCATTACCATTTGGAATGTGGAATTCCTTGAATATTGCTCAGAAATTTTAGAATTCTAGTTTATATTTATTATTTCGCACACATTCATTCATTAGCGAAGAGTTTTGCCAAAAATAAATGAATAAACTTTCCCACTACCCTCTTCACTCTCCCACTTCCTCAACCATAACTTTCACCAGCATTATATTTCTCTCGTATTTCCTTTGTTTCCTTCTCACCCTTGCCATCCAGTTTATTATTAGGCCTCTTTCTCATATTTTTTGTTGCCCAAAACTCCTGTGTGTGTGTGTGTGTGTGTGTGTGTGTGTGTGTATTTCCCCCCTCACTCTGTTGCAATTACCTAACCACCAACACAATACACAGACCATACAGACATATCCGTCCATTCTGACTTATGCCTCCACAACTCCCACATCCTTTATATATGGGTTGCTGGACAGGGAAGGGGACGGATGACTGTGAAGAGGAGAGGGGAGGGAAGAGAGAGCAGGAGAGATTAAGGAGAGAAAAAGATAGGGGGGGGAAGAGGAGTGAAGGAAGAGAGGAGAATGAGGGGAGGGGAGAGAAGAAGATGCTGGGATGCGAGCCCAAAGAGAGGGAGAAATGGGCAAAGAATATAAGAGAATGAAGTGGAAGGACGGAAGGAAGGAAAAAAGAACAATATTACGGTACTGGGTGTGAGGAGGTTAATGAACAGTTTATCTGACCGCCTCCAGCTCGAAAAGTCTTCAGAACTGAATGAAATAGTATTCGGTATATGAGAATGAAATCTATCTATCTATCTATTGCCAGACGCCTCAATCCCGTTTGGGGTGGCCACAAACAAATCGCCTCCAAGTCGCCCTGTCCCCCGCCATTTCACTGCCCTGCTCCCAACTCACACCCCCCTCTCTCATATACCTCTCCACCCCATCCTTCCATCTCATCCTCGGCCTCCCCTCCCTCTTCCCCCCTCCACCTCACTCACATACACTCTCTTCGTCAGTCTTTCACCCTCCATCCTCTCCACATGGCCAAACCACCTCAGTGTGTTCCTCATAACGCTTCCTATCACATCCACATCCACACCACAACGCTCCTTTATATCCTCATTCGTCAGCCTGTCTCTCCACGTGACTCCACAGGCTCCTCTTAAATAACTCATTTCCACTGCTCTCACTCTTGACTTGTGTCCTTCCAACAATGTCCAAGCTTCACTTCCGTACGTTAGAGTTGGTATCACAATACTGTCATGTAGTAACTTTTTCACTTCCATGCTCACTTCCCTGTTTCTTATCACTCCTTTCAAGGAACCAGCAACCTTTCTTCCCTGCTGTACCCTTTCAAGCACTTCACCCTCCAAACCTCCATCCTTACTCATCACACTACCCAAGTACTTAAACGTACTCACATTTTCCAATTCCTCACCATCCAACCTCGCTGTACATTCACTGACTTCACCTCTCTCAAAGACCATCACTTTACTCTGCCCTACATTCACCTTTAGATTCCGTTTCTTACACACTCTCTCAAACTCATCCACCAAGCCTTGCAGCTCCCCTTCGTCTTCACCCAACAACACAGTATCATCTGCAAACAACAGTACAGGGAGTTTCCAAACACTTTCCTTTCTCACCAGGGCCACTCCAACATCCACTACCCTACCTTCTACCTCTTTTATTACCCCATCCATGTACAGATTGAACAACTATGGAGACATGACACATCCCTGTTTCAACCCAACCTTCAAAGAGAAAAATTCACTTAGTTCACCATCCACACGCACCGCAGCCTTCGCACCATCATACATACTCTTCACAGCATTCAACAACTTTCCATCTACTCCATATATTCTTAACACTTTCCACAGTCCTTGTCTATCCACCCTGTCATATGCTTTCTCCAAATCCATGAAAACCGCATACAACTTCTTTCCCTTCTCTAGAAACTTTTCCACTAAAGATCTGAGAATGAATATCTGATCTACACAACCTCTTCCCTTCCTAAAACCTCCCTGTTCTTCTCCAACTAATTTCTCTGTTCTTTCTCTAACTCTGTCAATAAGTATCCTACCATACACTTTTCCTATTATACTAAGAAGACAAATGCCCCTATGATTACCACACACTTCTTTTTCTCCTTTTCCTTTGTACAAGGGAATAATTATACCTGACTTCCAATCCTCCGGGACTCTACCTTCCTCCCAGGCCAATCTGCACATCTTCCACATCCATTCTACTACTATCTCTCCCCCATGCTTCAGCATTTCACCACACACTTCATCAATTCCTGGGGCTTTCCCTGATTTAACTTTCTTCATTGCTTCCACAACTTCTATCCTACTGATTTCTTCCTGTCTTCTCACCTCCCTCCTTCTCCCAGCCATTCCCCAGCCACTTATACTCGCATTACTTCCATCCTCCACGTTCAACAATTCCTTAAAGAGTTCTCTCCATCTGCTCACTTTTTCTCCCTTCTCCACTAGTAATCTACCATTTTTATCTTTCACTCCCCTGCTAACTTCACTTCCACCCTGTCTTACTCTTTTCACCTCTCTCTAGAACATTTTCTTACAGTCCCTCCACTTTACACTCAAATTTCTTCCAAATTCCTCATCCACTCTCTTCTTACTCTCTCTTACTAATCTTTTCACCTCTCTCTTTCTTTCTACATATAACTCTCTCTTCCGCCTCTCAACCTCTTCCACGCCCCTATTTCTCATCCATTCATTGTATGCTTTCTTCTTTTGTGCCACAGCCTGTTTCACCTCTTCAGTCCACCACGCTGTTCCTTGCACCCCTCCGTCTTCTCTTCCTTCCACACACCACATCACATGCTACACATATTTCTTCTGTAAATATTCTACACACACCTTCCACGTCTCCCATCTGCATATGTGTGAATGGAATTATGGGTGACAGATGAGAGACGATTAATATGAATCAGGACTGTCACTAATTAAGTTGTTAGCTTCAAGATGTTTAACAATGTACTTATTAATTACAATCTCAAATACTATACCAAGTAAGATGTGACAGTCACTGACTTGTACTCAGAAGGGTCAGAGGAACTTCCTTTCTTCGGGACTGGGTAGATATTGGCTTCTTTCCAAAAACAAGAAGCGGTGCCAAGGCACAGCAAACTCGTTCCCGGCTGTCGTTTTAGTGCTGACATATACACACAACAGGATATCAAGTCAATGATGTAATATATCAATTTAGAGTAAATCAGGAGAAAATTGACGATTTTATACCCATTTGAAATTTTAGGCCCGACCCACCTGACTTTGACCCCCCTACGGCTAACTGGGGGGTGACCCCCCCCTGATGTAATAGAGGCATTATATAGGACGCAGATTTGAAAGATGCACCTTTAGGTTTTGGTTTCATGTCGATATGACAAATTTGAAAGGAGTTATGATGATTTTTTTTTTTTTACATTTTTGGGGTTTAAAGCCCGGGCCTTGGCCCAATTTGGCCCAAAATTAATCAAGTGATCAGGTCATACCCCATCATCCCTAGAATTTTAGTCAAAATGATTCCAGTAGTTTTCGTGTAAAGTTGTTAACAGCCAGACAGACAGATGACAGACAGACAAACAAAGAGACAGACGAACCGAGTGAAAACAATACCCGTCCCCGGGGTCCTCCAGGGCGGGGACGGGCAACTGGGGAATGAAAAAGCACGAATGCATCATCTGAATAATTTACCTAGAAGTGAAAGAAAGAAGCCAAAAAATGAGGTTAACCTTTAAACAAACCTTTTCCCCTTCCTGCCCGCTAACATGACCCTTACCGATATTATAATAACTCCGTCATTACCTTTCCTTCCCACTTACACCTGTTAAAAGTTCCACATTCTGTGGAGTTCTTACTGATGTTATAGACATTATCCTTTTTTTTTTGGGGGAGGAGATCAAGAAGGCTGGAATTCCAAGACCATTCGAGATACCGACTTAAAATTTTCAGGAGTGATGTATCTTGGTTGCAAGCGTCTTTTGGCATTTGTTTTTCCTTGCACTAGCGCCCTCCATGCTATTTTTTTTCTCAATTCTTGCTCTACTGTGCAGCAAATACTGCTGAATCGATTGCACTGCAATTGTTCCAGTATGCAGCTAGTCATCAACATATACTGCACCTGGGTATTGGTACTGAGATTCAAGATATACTTTTTGTGATAGTGAGGAAAATCAAAATGGCCTCCTCATGCCTGAAAATGTTATATCGGAAAGAGTTTGGTCGATTTTGATCAAACTCGACGGAAATGTGGGGAGTCATGAGTGAACATGATCTGCACAGTATGAATGATCTTGACCTTTATCTGATGGTCACAGGTCAAAATCTGTAAAAAGTTTTGAGTCATCCCAAAAGTATAATATTGGGTCTACAATTACTGGTATAACAAAAGTATTTTCAGAATCCTATGAGTGTCTACTATTTAATATTTCATAATAGCAATTTGGCAAATCGATATTATTTAAGCTTTTTGATGATTTTTGAACCTAGATTTTCATATATATATATATATATATATATATATATATATATATATATATATATATATATATATATATATAGTGCTTGGTTAAAATAAAAATCATAACACCTCCGCACATTCAGTATCTGATGTATTATTAATAAAGCAACATTTACCATAACCACTTTTAATACTGTGTATATTTAAAAGACTGTACACCATATCTGATATGCAAGTGTGGATCTTTTATTTTTTTATTTTTTATGTCATTCTAATCTGGAATGTGGCATTACCATTTGGAATGTGGAATTCCTTGAATATTGCTCAGAAATTTTAGAATTCTAGTTTATATTTATTATTTCGCACACATTCATTCATTAGCGAAGAGTTTTGCCAAAAATAAATGAATAAACTTTCCCACTACCCTCTTCACTCTCCCACTTCCTCAACCATAACTTTCACCAGCATTATATTTCTCTCGTATTTCCTTTGTTTCCTTCTCACCCTTGCCATCCAGTTTATTATTAGGCCTCTTTCTCATATTTTTTGTTGCCCAAAACTCCTCTGTGTGTGTGTGTGTGTGTGTGTGTGTGTGTGTGTGTGTGTGTGTGTGTGTGTGTATTTCCCCCCTCACTCTGTTGCAATTACCTAACCACCAACACAATACACAGACCATACAGACATATCCGTCCATTCTGACTTATGCCTCCACAACTCCCACATCCTTTATATATGGGTTGCTGGACAGGGAAGGGGACGGATGACTGTGAAGAGGAGAGGGGAGGGAAGAGAGAGCAGGAGAGATTAAGGAGAGAAAAAGATAGGGGGGGAAGAGGAGTGAAGGAAGAGAGGAGAATGAGGGGAGGGGAGAGAAGAAGATGCTGGGATGCGAGCCCAAAGAGAGGGAGAAATGGGCAAAGAATATAAGAGAATGAAGTGGAAGGACGGAGGGAAGGAAAAAAGAACAATATTACGGTACTGGGTGTGAGGAGGTTAATGAACAGTTTATCTGACCGCCTCCAGCTCGAAAAGTCTTCAGAACTGAATGAAATAGTATTCGGTATATGAGAATGAAATCTATCTATCTATCTATTGCCAGACGCCTCAATCCCGTTTGGGGTGGCCACAAACAAATCGCCTCCAAGTCGCCCTGTCCCCCGCCATTTCACTGCCCTGCTCCCAACTCACACCCCCCTCTCTCATATACCTCTCCACCCCATCCTTCCATCTCATCCTCGGCCTCCCCCTCCCTCTTCCCCCCTCCACCTCACTCACATACACTCTCTTCGTCAGTCTTTCACCCTCCATCCTCTCCACATGGCCAAACCACCTCAGTGTGTTCCTCATAACGCTTCCTATCACATCCACATCCACACCACAACGCTCCTTTATATCCTCATTCGTCAGCCTGTCTCTCCACGTGACTCCACAGGCTCCTCTTAAATAACTCATTTCCACTGCTCTCACTCTTGACTTGTGTCCTTCCAACAATGTCCAAGCTTCACTTCCGTACGTTAGAGTTGGTATCACAATACTGTCATGTAGTAACTTTTTCACTTCCATGCTCACTTCCCTGTTTCTTATCACTCCTTTCAAGGAACCAGCAACCTTTCTTCCCTGCTGTACCCTTTCAAGCACTTCACCCTCCAAACCTCCATCCTTACTCATCACACTACCCAAGTACTTAAACGTACTCACATTTTCCAATTCCTCACCATCCAACCTCGCTGTACATTCACTGACTTCACCTCTCTCAAAGACCATCACTTTACTCTGCCCTACATTCACCTTTAGATTCCGTTTCTTACACACTCTCTCAAACTCATCCACCAAGCCTTGCAGCTCCCCTTCGTCTTCACTCAACAACACAGTATCATCTGCAAACAACAGTACAGGGAGTTTCCAAACACTTTCCTCTCTCACCAGGGCCACTCCAACATCCACTACCCTACCTTCTACCTCTTTTATTACCCCATCCATGTACAGATTGAACAACTATGGAGACATGACACATCCCTGTTTCAACCCAACCTTCAAAGAGAAAAATTCACTTAGTTCACCATCCACACGCACCGCAGCCTTCGCACCATCATACATACTCTTCACAGCATTCAACAACTTTCCATCTACTCCATATATTCTTAACACTTTCCACAGTCCTTGTCTATCCACCCTGTCATATGCTTTCTCCAAATCCATGAAAACCGCATACAACTTCTTTCCCTTCTCTAGAAACTTTTCCACTAAAGATCTGAGAATGAATATCTGATCTACACAACCTCTTCCCTTCCTAAAACCTCCCTGTTCTTCTCCAACTAATTTCTCTGTTCTTTCTCTAACTCTGTCAATAAGTATCCTACCATACACTTTTCCTATTATACTAAGAAGACAAATGCCCCTATGATTACCACACACTTCTTTTTCTCCTTTTCCTTTGTACAAGGGAATAATTATACCTGACTTCCAATCCTCCGGGACTCTACCTTCCTCCCAGGCCAATCTGCACATCTTCCACATCCATTCTACTACTATCTCTCCCCCATGCTTCAGCATTTCACCACACACTTCATCAATTCCTGGGGCTTTCCCTGATTTAACTTTCTTCATTGCTTCCACAACTTCTATCCTACTGATTTCTTCCTGTCTTCTCACCTCCCTCCTTCTCCCAGCCATTCCCCAGCCACTTATACTCGCATTACTTCCATCCTCCACGTTCAACAATTCCTTAAAGAGTTCTCTCCATCTGCTCACTTTTTCTCCCTTCTCCACTAGTAATCTACCATTTTTATCATTCACTCCCTGCTAACTTCACTTCCACCCTGTCTTACTCTTTTCACCTCTCTCTAGAACATTTTCTTACAGTCCCTCCACTTTACACTCAAATTTCTTCCAAATTCCTCATCCACTCTCTTCTTACTCTCTCTTACTAATCTTTTCACCTCTCTCTTTCTTTCTACATATAACTCTCTCTTCCGCCTCTCAACCTCTTCCACGCCCCTATTTCTCATCCATTCATTGTATGCTTTCTTCTTTTGTGCCACAGCCTGTTTCACCTCTTCAGTCCACCACGCTGTTCCTTGCACCCCCCTCCGTCTTCTCTTCCTTCCACACACCACATCACATGCTACACATATTTCTTCTGTAAATATTCTACACACACCTTCCACGTCTCCCATCTGCATATGTGTGAATGGAATTATGGGTGACAGATGAGAGACGATTAATATGAATCAGGACTGTCACTAATTAAGTTGTTAGCTTCAAGATGTTTAACAATGTACTTATTAATTACAATCTCAAATACTATACCAAGTAAGATGTGACAGTCACTGACTTGTACTCAGAAGGGTCAGAGGAACTTCCTTTCTTCGGGACTGGGTAGATATTGGCTTCTTTCCAAAAACAAGAAGCGGTGCCAAGGCACAGCAAACTCGTTCCCGGCTGTCGTTTTAGTGCTGACATATACACACAACAGGATATCAAGTCAATGATGTAATATATCAATTTAGAGTAAATCAGGAGAAAATTGACGATTTTATACCCATTTGAAATTTTAGGCCCGACCCACCTGACTTTGACCCCCCTACGGCTAACTGGGGGGTGACCCCCCCCTGATGTAATAGAGGCATTATATAGGACGCAGATTTGAAAGATGCACCTTTAGGTTTTGGTTTCATGTCGATATGACAAATTTGAAAGGAGTTATGATGATTTTTTTTTTTTTACATTTTTGGGGTTTAAAGCCCGGGCCTTGGCCCAATTTGGCCCAAAATTAATCAAGTGATCAGGTCATACCCCATCATCCCTAGAATTTTAGTCAAAATGATTCCAGTAGTTTTCGTGTAAAGTTGTTAACAGCCAGACAGACAGATGACAGACAGACAAACAAAGAGACAGACGAACCGAGTGAAAACAATACCCGTCCCCGGGGTCCTCCAGGGCGGGGACGGGCAATTGGGGAATGAAAAAGCACGAATGCATCATCTGAATAATTTACCTAGAAGTGAAAGAAAGAAGCCAAAAAATGAGGTTAACCTTTAAACAAACCTTTTCCCCTTCCTGCCCGCTAACATGACCCTTACCGATATTATAATAACTCCGTCATTACCTTTCCTTCCCACTTACACCTGTTAAAAGTTCCACATTCTGTGGAGTTCTTACTGATGTTATAGACATTATCCTTTTTTTTTTTGGGGGGGGGGGAGATCAAGAAGGCTGGAATTCCAAGACCATTCGAGATACCGACTTAAAATTTTCAGGAGTGATGTATCTTGGTTGCAAGCGTCTTTTGGCATTTGTTTTTCCTTGCACTAGCGCCCTCCATGCTATTTTTTTTCTCAATTCTTGCTCTACTGTGCAGCAAATACTGCTGAATCGATTGCACTGCAATTGTTCCAGTATGCAGCTAGTCATCAACATATACTGCACCTGGGTATTGGTACTGAGATTCAAGATATACTTTTTGTGATAGTGAGGAAAATCAAAATGGCCTCCTCATGCCTGAAAATGTTATATCGGAAAGAGTTTGGTCGATTTTGATCAAACTCGACGGAAATGTGGGGAGTCATGAGTGAACATGATCTGCACAGTATGAATGATCTTGACCTTTATCTGATGGTCACAGGTCAAAATCTGTAAAAAGTTTTGAGTCATCCCAAAAGTATAATATTGGGTCTACAATTACTGGTATAACAAAAGTATTTTCAGAATCCTATGAGTGTCTACTATTTAATATTTCATAATAACAATTTGGCAAATCGATATTATTTAAGCTTTTTGATGATTTTTGAACCTAGATTTTCATATATATATATATATATATATATATATATATATATATATATATATATATAGTGCTTGGTTAAAATAAAAATCATAACACCTCCGCACATTCAGTATCTGATGTATTATTAATAAAGCAACATTTACCATAACCACTTTTAATACTGTGTATATTTAAAAGACTGTACACCATATCTGATATGCAAGTGTGGATCTTTTATTTTTTTATTTTTTTTTTCATTCTAATCTGGAATGTGGCATTACCATTTGGAATGTGGAATTCCTTGAATATTGCTCAGAAATTTTAGAATTCTAGTTTATATTTATTATTTCGCACACATTCATTCATTAGCGAAGAGTTTTGCCAAAAATAAATGAATAAACTTTCCCACTACCCTCTTCACTCTCCCACTTCCTCAACCATAACTTTCACCAGCATTATATTTCTCTCGTATTTCCTTTGTTTCCTTCTCACCCTTGCCATCCAGTTTATTATTAGGCCTCTTTCTCATATTTTGTGTTGCAAAAAACTCCTCTGTGTGTGTGTGTGTGTGTGTGTGTGTGTGTGTGTGTGTGTGTGTGTGTGTATTTCCCCCCTCACTCTGTTGCAATTACCTAACCACCAACACAATACACAGACCATACAGACATATCCGTCCATTCTGACTTATGCCTCCACAACTCCCACATCCTTTATATATGGGTTGCTGGACAGGGAAGGGGACGGATGACTGTGAAGAGGAGAGGGGAGGGAAGAGAGAGCAGGAGAGATTAAGGAGAGAAAAAGATAGGGGGGGAAGAGGAGTGAAGGAAGAGAGGAGAATGAGGGGAGGGGAGAGAAGAAGATGCTGGGATGCGAGCCCAAAGAGAGGGAGAAATGGGCAAAGAATATAAGAGAATGAAGTGGAAGGACGGAGGGAAGGAAAAAAGAACAATATTACGGTACTGGGTGTGGGGAGGTTAATGAACAGTTTATCTGACCGCCTCCAGCTCGAAAAGTCTTCAGAACTGAATGAAATAGTATTCGGTATATGAGAATGAAATCTATCTATCTATCTATTGCCAGACGCCTCAATCCCGTTTGGGGTGGCCACAAACAAATCGCCTCCAAGTCGCCCTGTCCCCAGCCATTTCACTGCCCTGCTCCCAACTCACACCCCCCTCTCTCATATACCTCTCCACCCCATCCTTCCATCTCATCCTCGGCCTCCCCTCCCTCTTCCCCCTCCACCTCACTCACATACACTCTCTTCGTCAGTCTTTCACCCTCCATCCTCTCCACATGGCCAAACCACCTCAGTGTGTTCCTCATAACGCTTCCTATCACATCCACATCCACACCACAACGCTCCTTTATATCCTCATTCGTCAGCCTGTCTCTCCACGTGACTCCACAGGCTCCTCTTAAATAACTCATTTCCACTGCTCTCACTCTTGACTTGTGTCCTTCCAACAATGTCCAAGCTTCACTTCCGTACGTTAGAGTTGGTATCACAATACTGTCATGTAGTAACTTTTTCACTTCCATGCTCACTTCCCTGTTTCTTATCACTCCTTTCAAGGAACCAGCAACCTTTCTTCCCTGCTGTACCCTTTCAAGCACTTCACCCTCCAAACCTCCATCCTTACTCATCACACTACCCAAGTACTTAAACGTACTCACATTTTCCAATTCCTCACCATCCAACCTCGCTGTACATTCACTGACTTCACCTCTCTCAAAGACCATCACTTTACTCTGCCCTACATTCACCTTTAGATTCCGTTTCTTACACACTCTCTCAAACTCATCCACCAAGCCTTGCAGCTCCCCTTCGTCTTCACTCAACAACACAGTATCATCTGCAAACAACAGTACAGGGAGTTTCCAAACACTTTCCTCTCTCACCAGGGCCACTCCAACATCCACTACCCTACCTTCTACCTCTTTTATTACCCCATCCATGTACAGATTGAACAACTATGGAGACATGACACATCCCTGTTTCAACCCAACCTTCAAAGAGAAAAATTCACTTAGTTCACCATCCACACGCACCGCAGCCTTCGCACCATCATACATACTCTTCACAGCATTCAACAACTTTCCATCTACTCCATATATTCTTAACACTTTCCACAGTCCTTGTCTATCCACCCTGTCATATGCTTTCTCCAAATCCATGAAAACCGCATACAACTTCTTTCCCTTCTCTAGAAACTTTTCCACTAAAGATCTGAGAATGAATATCTGATCTACACAACCTCTTCCCTTCCTAAAACCTCCCTGTTCTTCTCCAACTAATTTCTCTGTTCTTTCTCTAACTCTGTCAATAAGTATCCTACCATACACTTTTCCTATTATACTAAGAAGACAAATGCCCCTATGATTACCACACACTTCTTTTTCTCCTTTTCCTTTGTACAAGGGAATAATTATACCTGACTTCCAATCCTCCGGGACTCTACCTTCCTCCCAGGCCAATCTGCACATCTTCCACATCCATTCTACTACTATCTCTCCCCCATGCTTCAGCATTTCACCACACACTTCATCAATTCCTGGGGCTTTCCCTGATTTAACTTTCTTCATTGCTTCCACAACTTCTATCCTACTGATTTCTTCCTGTCTTCTCACCTCCCTCCTTCTCCCAGCCATTCCCCAGCCACTTATACTCGCATTACTTCCATCCTCCACGTTCAACAATTCCTTAAAGAGTTCTCTCCATCTGCTCACTTTTTCTCCCTTCTCCACTAGTAATCTACCATTTTTATCTTTCACTCCCCTGCTAACTTCACTTCCACCCTGTCTTACTCTTTTCACCTCTCTCTAGAACATTTTCTTACAGTCCCTCCACTTTACACTCAAATTTCTTCCAAATTCCTCATCCACTCTCTTCTTACTCTCTCTTACTAATCTTTTCACCTCTCTCTTTCTTTCTACATATAACTCTCTCTTCCGCCTCTCAACCTCTTCCACGCCCCTATTTCTCATCCATTCATTGTATGCTTTCTTCTTTTGTGCCACAGCCTGTTTCACCTCTTCAGTCCACCACGCTGTTCCTTGCACCCCCCTCCGTCTTCTCTTCCTTCCACACACCACATCACATGCTACACATATTTCTTCTGTAAATATTCTACACACACCTTCCACGTCTCCCATCTGCATATGTGTGAATGGAATTATGGGTGACAGATGAGAGACGATTAATATGAATCAGGACTGTCACTAATTAAGTTGTTAGCTTCAAGATGTTTAACAATGTACTTATTAATTACAATCTCAAATACTATACCAAGTAAGATGTGACAGTCACTGACTTGTACTCAGAAGGGTCAGAGGAACTTCCTTTCTTCGGGACTGGGTAGATATTGGCTTCTTTCCAAAAACAAGAAGCGGTGCCAAGGCACAGCAAACTCGTTCCCGGCTGTCGTTTTAGTGCTGACATATACACACAACAGGATATCAAGTCAATGATGTAATATATCAATTTAGAGTAAATCAGGAGAAAATTGACGATTTTATACCCATTTGAAATTTTAGGCCCGACCCACCTGACTTTGACCCCCCTACGGCTAACTGGGGGGTGACCCCCCCCTGATGTAATAGAGGCATTATATAGGACGCAGATTTGAAAGATGCACCTTTAGGTTTTTGGTTTCATGTCGATATGACAAATTTGAAAGGAGTTATGATGATTTTTTTTTTTTTACATTTTTGGGGTTTAAAGCCCGGGCCTTGGCCCAATTTGGCCCAAAATTAATCAAGTGATCAGGTCATACCCCATCATCCCTAGAATTTTAGTCAAAATGATTCCAGTAGTTTTCGTGTAAAGTTGTTAACAGCCAGACAGACAGATGACAGACAGACAAACAAAGAGACAGACGAACCGAGTGAAAACAATACCCGTCCCCGGGGTCCTCCAGGGCAGGGACGGGCAATTGGGGAATGAAAAAGCACGAATGCATCATCTGAATAATTTACCTAGAAGTGAAAGAAAGAAGCCAAAAAATGAGGTTAACCTTTAAACAAACCTTTTCCCCTTCCTGCCCGCTAACATGACCCTTACCGATATTATAATAACTCCGTCATTACCTTTCCTTCCCACTTACACCTGTTAAAAGTTCCACATTCTGTGGAGTTCTTACTAATGTTATAGACATTATCCTTTTTTTTTTTAGGGTGGGGGTGCTGAGATCAAGAAAGCTGGAATTCCAAGACCATTCGAGATACCGACTTAAAATTTTCAGGAGTGATGTATCTTGGTTGCAAGCGTCTTTTTGGCATTTGTTTGTCCTTGCACTAGCGCCCTCCATGCTATTTTTTTTCTCAATTCTTGCTCTACTGTGCAGCAAATACTGCTGAATCGATTGCACTGCAATTGTTCCAGTATGCAGCTAGTCATCAACATATACTGCACCTGGGTATTGGTACTGAGATTCAAGATATACTTTTTGTGATAGTGAGGAAAATCAAAATGGCCTCCTCATGCCTGAAAATGTTATATCGGAAAGAGTTTGGTCGATTTTGATCAAACTCGACGGAAATGTGGGGAGTCATGAGTGAACATGATCTGCACAGTATGAATGATCTTGACCTTTATCTGATGGTCACAGGTCAAAATCTGTAAAAAGTTTTGAGTCATCCCAAAAGTATAATATTGGGTCTACAATTACTGGTATAACAAAAGTATTTTCAGAATCCTATGAGTGTCTACTATTTAATATTTCATAATAGCAATTTGGCAAATCGATATTATTTAAGCTTTTTTGATGATTTTTGAACCTAGATTTTCATATATATATATATATATATATATATATATATATATATATATATATATATATATATATATATAGTGCTTGGTTAAAATAAAAATCATAACACCTCCGCACATTCAGTATCTGATGTATTATTAATAAAGCAACATTTACCATAACCACTTTTAATACTGTGTATATTTAAAAGACTGTACACCATATCTGATATGCAAGTGTGGATCTTTTATTTTTTTATTTTTTTTTTCATTCTAATCTGGAATGTGGCATTACCATTTGGAATGTGGAATTCCTTGAATATTGCTCAGAAATTTTAGAATTCTAGTTTATATTTATTATTTCGCACACATTCATTCATTAGCGAAGAGTTTTGCCAAAAATAAATGAATAAACTTTCCCACTACCCTCTTCACTCTCCCACTTCCTCAACCATAACTTTCACCAGCATTATATTTCTCTCGTATTTCCTTTGTTTCCTTCTCACCCTTGCCATCCAGTTTATTATTAGGCCTCTTTCTCATATTTTTTGTTGCCCAAAACTCCTCTGTGTGTGTGTGTGTGTGTGTGTGTGTGTGTGTGTGTGTGTGTGTGTGTGTATTTCCCCCCTCACTCTGTTGCAATTACCTAACCACCAACACAATACACAGACCATACAGACATATCCGTCCATTCTGACTTATGCCTCCACAACTCCCACATCCTTTATATATGGGTTGCTGGACAGGGAAGGGGACGGATGACTGTGAAGAGGAGAGGGGAGGGAAGAGAGAGCAGGAGAGATTAAGGAGAGAAAAAGATAGGGGGGGAAGAGGAGTGAAGGAAGAGAGGAGAATGAGGGGAGGGGAGAGAAGAAGATGCTGGGATGCGAGCCCAAAGAGAGGGAGAAATGGGCAAAGAATATAAGAGAATGAAGTGGAAGGACGGAGGGAAGGAAAAAAGAACAATATTACGGTACTGGGTGTGAGGAGGTTAATGAACAGTTTATCTGACCGCCTCCAGCTCGAAAAGTCTTCAGAACTGAATGAAATAGTATTCGGTATATGAGAATGAAATCTATCTATCTATCTATTGCCAGACGCCTCAATCCCGTTTGGGGTGGCCACAAACAAATCGCCTCCAAGTCGCCCTGTCCCCCGCCATTTCACTGCCCTGCTCCCAACTCACACCCCCCTCTCTCATATACCTCTCCACCCCATCCTTCCATCTCATCCTCGGCCTCCCCCTCCCTCTTCCCCCCTCCACCTCACTCACATACACTCTCTTCGTCAGTCTTTCACCCTCCATCCTCTCCACATGGCCAAACCACCTCAGTGTGTTCCTCATAACGCTTCCTATCACATCCACATCCACACCACAACGCTCCTTTATATCCTCATTCGTCAGCCTGTCTCTCCACGTGACTCCACAGGCTCCTCTTAAATAACTCATTTCCACTGCTCTCACTCTTGACTTGTGTCCTTCCAACAATGTCCAAGCTTCACTTCCGTACGTTAGAGTTGGTATCACAATACTGTCATGTAGTAACTTTTTCACTTCCATGCTCACTTCCCTGTTTCTTATCACTCCTTTCAAGGAACCAGCAACCTTTCTTCCCTGCTGTACCCTTTCAAGCACTTCACCCTCCAAACCTCCATCCTTACTCATCACACTACCCAAGTACTTAAACGTACTCACATTTTCCAATTCCTCACCATCCAACCTCGCTGTACATTCACTGACTTCACCTCTCTCAAAGACCATCACTTTACTCTGCCCTACATTCACCTTTAGATTCCGTTTCTTACACACTCTCTCAAACTCATCCACCAAGCCTTGCAGCTCCCCTTCGTCTTCACTCAACAACACAGTATCATCTGCAAACAACAGTACAGGGAGTTTCCAAACACTTTCCTCTCTCACCAGGGCCACTCCAACATCCACTACCCTACCTTCTACCTCTTTTATTACCCCATCCATGTACAGATTGAACAACTATGGAGACATGACACATCCCTGTTTCAACCCAACCTTCAAAGAGAAAAATTCACTTAGTTCACCATCCACACGCACCGCAGCCTTCGCACCATCATACATACTCTTCACAGCATTCAACAACTTTCCATCTACTCCATATATTCTTAACACTTTCCACAGTCCTTGTCTATCCACCCTGTCATATGCTTTCTCCAAATCCATGAAAACCGCATACAACTTCTTTCCCTTCTCTAGAAACTTTTCCACTAAAGATCTGAGAATGAATATCTGATCTACACAACCTCTTCCCTTCCTAAAACCTCCCTGTTCTTCTCCAACTAATTTCTCTGTTCTTTCTCTAACTCTGTCAATAAGTATCCTACCATACACTTTTCCTATTATACTAAGAAGACAAATGCCCCTATGATTACCACACACTTCTTTTTCTCCTTTTCCTTTGTACAAGGGAATAATTATACCTGACTTCCAATCCTCCGGGACTCTACCTTCCTCCCAGGCCAATCTGCACATCTTCCACATCCATTCTACTACTATCTCTCCCCCATGCTTCAGCATTTCACCACACACTTCATCAATTCCTGGGGCTTTCCCTGATTTAACTTTCTTCATTGCTTCCACAACTTCTATCCTACTGATTTCTTCCTGTCTTCTCACCTCCCTCCTTCTCCCAGCCATTCCCCAGCCACTTATACTCGCATTACTTCCATCCTCCACGTTCAACAATTCCTTAAAGAGTTCTCTCCATCTGCTCACTTTTTCTCCCTTCTCCACTAGTAATCTACCATTTTTATCTTTCACTCCCCTGCTAACTTCACTTCCACCCTGTCTTACTCTTTTCACCTCTCTCTAGAACATTTTCTTACAGTCCCTCCACTTTACACTCAAATTTCTTCCAAATTCCTCATCCACTCTCTTCTTACTCTCTCTTACTAATCTTTTCACCTCTCTCTTTCTTTCTACATATAACTCTCTCTTCCGCCTCTCAACCTCTTCCACGCCCCTATTTCTCATCCATTCATTGTATGCTTTCTTCTTTTGTGCCACAGCCTGTTTCACCTCTTCAGTCCACCACGCTGTTCCTTGCACCCCTCCGTCTTCTCTTCCTTCCACACACCACATCACATGCTACACATATTTCTTCTGTAAATATTCTACACACCTTCCACGTCTCCCATCTGCATATGTGTGAATGGAATTATGGGTGACAGATGAGAGACGATTAATATGAATCAGGACTGTCACTAATTAAGTTGTTAGCTTCAAGATGTTTAACAATGTACTTATTAATTACAATCTCAAATACTATACCAAGTAAGATGTGACAGTCACTGACTTGTACTCAGAAGGGTCAGAGGAACTTCCTTTCTTCGGGACTGGGTAGATATTGGCTTCTTTCCAAAAACAAGAAGCGGTGCCAAGGCACAGCAAACTCGTTCCCGGCTGTCGTTTTAGTGCTGACATATACACACAACAGGATATCAAGTCAATGATGTAATATATCAATTTAGAGTAAATCAGGAGAAAATTGACGATTTTATACCCATTTGAAATTTTAGGCCCGACCCACCTGACTTTGACCCCCCTACGGCTAACTGGGGGGTGACCCCCCCCTGATGTAATAGAGGCATTATATAGGACGCAGATTTGAAAGATGCACCTTTAGGTTTTGGTTTCATGTCGATATGACAAATTTGAAAGGAGTTATGATGATTTTTTTTTTTTTACATTTTTGGGGTTTAAAGCCCGGGCCTTGGCCCAATTTGGCCCAAAATTAATCAAGTGATCAGGTCATACCCCATCATCCCTAGAATTTTAGTCAAAATGATTCCAGTAGTTTTCGTGTAAAGTTGTTAACAGCCAGACAGACAGATGACAGACAGACAAACAAAGAGACAGACGAACCGAGTGAAAACAATACCCGTCCCCGGGGTCCTCCAGGGCGGGGACGGGCAATTGGGGAATGAAAAAGCACGAATGCATCATCTGAATAATTTACCTAGAAGTGAAAGAAAGAAGCCAAAAAATGAGGTTAACCTTTAAACAAACCTTTTCCCCTTCCTGCCCGCTAACATGACCCTTACCGATATTATAATAACTCCGTCATTACCTTTCCTTCCCACTTACACCTGTTAAAAGTTCCACATTCTGTGGAGTTCTTACTAATGTTATAGACATTATCCTTTTTTTTTTGGGGGGGGGGGGGAGATCAAGAAGGCTGGAATTCCAAGACCATTCGAGATACCGACTTAAAATTTTCAGGAGTGATGTATCTTGGTTGCAAGCGTCTTTTGGCATTTGTTTTTCCTTGCACTAGCGCCCTCCATGCTATTTTTTTTCTCAATTCTTGCTCTACTGTGCAGCAAATACTGCTGAATCGATTGCACTGCAATTGTTCCAGTATGCAGCTAGTCATCAACATATACTGCACCTGGGTATTGGTACTGAGATTCAAGATATACTTTTTGTGATAGTGAGGAAAATCAAAATGGCCTCCTCATGCCTGAAAATGTTATATCGGAAAGAGTTTGGTCGATTTTGATCAAACTCGACGGAAATGTGGGGAGTCATGAGTGAACATGATCTGCACAGTATGAATGATCTTGACCTTTATCTGATGGTCACAGGTCAAAATCTGTAAAAAGTTTTGAGTCATCCCAAAAGTATAATATTGGGTCTACAATTACTGGTATAACAAAAGTATTTTCAGAATCCTATGAGTGTCTACTATTTAATATTTCATAATAGCAATTTGGCAAATCGATATTATTTAAGATTTTTGTTGTTTTTTGAATAGAGATTTACATATATATATATATATATATATATATATATATATATATATATATATATAGTGCTTGGTTAAAATAAAAATCATAACACCTCCGCACATTCAGTATCTGATGTATTATTAATAAAGCAACATTTACCATAACCACTTTTAATACTGTGTATATTTAAAAGACTGTACACCATATCTGATATGCAAGTGTGGATCTTTTATTTTTTTATTTTTTTTTTCATTCTAATCTGGAATGTGGCATTACCATTTGGAATGTGGAATTCCTTGAATATTGCTCAGAAATTTTAGAATTCTAGTTTATATTTATTATTTCGCACACATTCATTCATTAGCGAAGAGTTTTGCCAAAAATAAATGAATAAACTTTCCCACTACCCTCTTCACTCTCCCACTTCCTCAACCATAACTTTCACCAGCATTATATTTCTCTCGTATTTCCTTTGTTTCCTTCTCACCCTTGCCATCCAGTTTATTATTAGGCCTCTTTCTCATATTTTTTGTTGCCCAAAACTCCTCTGTGTGTGTGTGTGTGTGTGTGTGTGTGTGTGTGTGTGTGTGTGTGTGTGTGTGTGTATTTCCCCCCTCACTCTGTTGCAATTACCTAACCACCAACACAATATACAGACCATACAGACATATCCGTCCATTCTGACTTATGCCTCCACAACTCCCACATCCTTTATATATGGGTTGCTGGACAGGGAAGGGGACGGATGACTGTGAAGAGGAGAGGGGAGGGAAGAGAGAGCAGGAGAGATTAAGGAGAGAGAAAAAGATAGGGGGGAAGAGGAGTGAAGGAAGAGAGGAGAATGAGGGGAGGGGGAGAGAAGAAGATGCTGGGATGCGAGCCCAAAGAGAGGGAGAAATGGGCAAAGAATATAAGAGAATGAAGTGGAAGGACTGAGTGAAGGAAAACAGAACAATATTACGGTACTGGGTGTGGGGAGGTTAATGAACAGTTTATCTGACCGCCTCCAGCTCGAAAAGTCTTCAGAACTGAATGAAATAGTATTCGGTATATGAGAATGAAATCTATCTATCTATCTATTGCCAGACGCCTCAATCCCGTTTGGGGTGGCCACAAACAAATCGCCTCCAAGTCGCCCTGTCCCCCGCCATTTCACTGCCCTGCTCCCAACTCACACCCCCTCTCTCATATACCTCTCCACCCCATCCTTCCATCTCATCCCTCGGCCTCCCCCTCCCTCTTCCCCCTCCACCTCACTCACATACACTCTCTTCGTCAGTCTTTCACCCTCCATCCTCTCCACATGGCCAAACCACCTCAGTGTGTTCCTCATAACGCTTCCTATCACATCCACATCCACACCACAACGCTCCTTTATATCCTCATTCGTCAGCCTGTCTCTCCACGTGACTCCACAGGCTCCTCTTAAATAACTCATTTCCACTGCTCTCACTCTTGACTTGTGTCCTTCCAACAATGTCCAAGCTTCACTTCCGTACGTTAGAGTTGGTATCACAATACTGTCATGTAGTAACTTTTTCACTTCCATGCTCACTTCCCTGTTTCTTATCACTGCTTTCAAGGAACCAGCAACCTTTCTTCCCTGCTGTACCCTTTCAAGCACTTCACCCTCCAAACCTCCATCCTTACTCATCACACTACCCAAGTACTTAAACGTACTCACATTTTCCAATTCCTCACCATCCAACCTCGCTGTACATTCACTGACTTCACCTCTCTCAAAGACCATCACTTTACTCTGCCCTACATTCACCTTTAGATTCCGTTTCTTACACACTCTCTCAAACTCATCCACCAAGCCTTGCAGCTCCCCTTCGTCTTCACTCAACAACACAGTATCATCTGCAAACAACAGTACAGGGAGTTTCCAAACACTTTCCTCTCTCACCAGGGCCACTCCAACATCCACTACCCTACCTTCTACCTCTTTTATTACCCCATCCATGTACAGATTGAACAACTATGGAGACATGACACATCCCTGTTTCAACCCAACCTTCAAAGAGAAAAATTCACTTAGTTCACCATCCACACGCACTGCAGCCTTCGCACCATCATACATACTCTTCACAGCATTCAACAACTTTCCATCTACTCCATATATTCTTAACACTTTCCACAGTCCTTGTCTATCCACCCTGTCATATGCTTTCTCCAAATCCATGAAAACCGCATACAACTTCTTTCCCTTCTCTAGAAACTTTTCCACTAAAGATCTGAGAATGAATATCTGATCTACACAACCTCTTCCCTTCCTAAAACCTCCCTGTTCTTCTCCAACTAATTTCTCTGTTCTTTCTCTAACTCTGTCAATAAGTATCCTACCATACACTTTTCCTATTATACTAAGAAGACAAATGCCCCTATGATTACCACACTTCTTTTTCTCCTTTTCCTTTGTACAAGGGAATAATTATACCTGACTTCCAATCCTCCGGGACTCTACCTTCCTCCCAGGCCAATCTGCACATCTTCCACATCCATTCTACTACTATCTCTCCCCCATGCTTCAGCATTTCACCACACACTTCATCAATTCCTGGGGCTTTCCCTGATTTAACTTTCTTCATTGCTTCCACAACTTCTATCCTACTGATTTCTTCCTGTCTTCTCACCTCCCTCCTTCTCCCAGCCATTCCCCAGCCACTTATACTCGCATTACTTCCATCCTCCACGTTCAACAATTCCTTAAAGAGTTCTCTCCATCTGCTCACTTTTTCTCCCTTCTCCACTAGTAATCTACCATTTTTATCTTTCACTCCCCTGCTAACTTCACTTCCACCCTGTCTTACTCTTTTCACCTCTCTCTAGAACATTTTCTTACAGTCCCTCCACTTTACACTCAAATTTCTTCCAAATTCCTCATCCACTCTCTTCTTACTCTCTCTTACTAATCTTTTCACCTCTCTCTTTCTACATATAACTCTCTCTTCCGCCTCTCAACCTCTTCCACGCCCCTATTTCTCATCCATTCATTGTATGCTTTCTTCTTTTGTGCCACAGCCTGTTTCACCTCTTCAGTCCACCACGCTGTTCCTTGCACCCCCCTCCGTCTTCTCTTCCTTCCACACACCACATCACATGCTACACATATTTCTTCTGTAAATATTCTACACACACCTTCCACGTCTCCCATCTGCATATGTGTGAATGGAATTATGGGAGACAGATGAGAGACGATTAATATGAATCAGGACTGTCACTAATTAAGTTGTTAGCTTCAAGATGTTTAACAATGTACTTATTAATTACAATCTCAAATACTATACCAAGTAAGATGTGACAGTCACTGACTTGTACTCAGAAGGGTCAGAGGAACTTCCTTTCTTCGGGACTGGGTAGATATTGGCTTCTTTCCAAAAACAAGAAGCGGTGCCAAGGCACAGCAAACTCGTTCCCGGCTGTCGTTTTAGTGCTGACATATACACACAACAGGATATCAAGTCAATGATGTAATATATCAATTTAGAGTAAATCAGGAGAAAATTGACGATTTTATACCCATTTGAAATTTTAGGCCCGACCCACCTGACTTTGACCCCACTACGGCTAACTGGGGGGTGACCCCCCCCTGATGTAATAGAGGCATTATATAGGACGCAGATTTGAAAGATGCACCTTTAGGTTTTGGTTTCATGTCGATATGACAAATTTGAAAGGAGTTATGATGATTTTTTTTTTTTACATTTTTGGGGTTTAAAGCCCGGGCCTTGGCCCAATTTGGCCCAAAATTAATCAAGTGATCAGGTCATACCCCATCATCCCTAGAATTTTAGTCAAAATGATTCCAGTAGTTTTCGTGTAAAGTTGTTAACAGCCAGACAGACAGATGACAGACAGACAAACAAAGAGACAGACGAACCGAGTGAAAACAATACCCGTCCCCGGGGTCCTCCAGGGCGGGGACGGGCAATTGGGGAATGAAAAAGCACGAATGCATCATCTGAATAATTTACCTAGAAGTGAAAGAAAGAAGCCAAAAAATGAGGTTAACCTTTAAACAAACCTTTTCCCCTTCCTGCCCGCTAACATGACCCTTACCGATATTATAATAACTCCGTCATTACCTTTCCTTCCCACCTACACCTGTTAAAAGTTCCACATTCTGTGGAGTTCTTACTAATGTTATAGACATTATCCTTTTTTTTTTTGGGGGGGGGAGATCAAGAAGGCTGGAATTCCAAGACCATTCGAGATACCGACTTAAAATTTTCAGGAGTGATGTATCTTGGTTGCAAGCGTCTTTTGGCATTTGTTTTTCCTTGCACTAGCGCCCTCCATGCTATTTTTTTTCTCAATTCTTGCTCTACTGTGCAGCAAATACTGCTGAATCGATTGCACTGCAATTGTTCCAGTATGCAGCTAGTCATCAACATATACTGCACCAGGGTATTGGTATTGAGATTCAAGATATACTTTTTGTGATAGTGAGGAAAATCAAAATGGCCTCCTCATGCCTAAAAAGTTATATCGGAAAGAGTTTGGTCGATTTTGATCAAACTCGACGGAAATGTGGGGAGTCATGAGTGAACATGATCTGCACAGTATGAATGATCTTGACCTTTATCTGATGGTCACAGGTCAAAATCTGTAAAAAGTTTTGAGTCATCCCAAAAGTATAATATTGGGTCTACAATTACTGGTATAACAAAAGTATTTTCAGAATCCTATGAGTGTCTACTATTTAATATTTCATAATAGCAATTTGGCAAATCGATATTATTTAAGCTTTTTGATGATTTTTGAACCTAGATTTTCATATATATATATATATATATATATATATATATATAGTGCTTGGTTAAAATAAAAATCATAACACCTCCGCACATTCAGTATCTGATGTATTATTAATAAAGCAACATTTACCATAACCACTTTTAATACTGTGTATATTTAAAAGACTGTACACCATATCTGATATGCAAGTGTGGATCTTTTATTTTTTTATTTTTTTTTTCATTCTAATCTGGAATGTGGCATTACCATTTGGAATGTGGAATTCCTTGAATATTGCTCAGAAATTTTAGAATTCTAGTTTATATTTATTATTTCGCACACATTCATTCATTAGCGAAGAGTTTTGCCAAAAATAAATGAATAAACTTTCCCACTACCCTCTTCACTCTCCCACTTCCTCAACCATAACTTTCACCAGCATTATATTTCTCTCGTATTTCCTTTGTTTCCTTCTCACCCTCGCCATCCAGTTTATTATTAGGCCTCTTTCTCATATTTTTTGTTGCCCAAAACTCCTCTGTGTGTGTGTGTGTGTGTGTGTGTGTGTGTGTGTGTGTGTGTGTGTGTGTGTGTGTGTGTATTTCCCCCCTCACTCTGTTGCAATTACCTAACCACCAACACAATACACAGACCATACAGACATATCCGTCCATTCTGACTTATGCCTCCACAACTCCCACATCCTTTATATATGGGTTGCTGGACAGGGAAGGGGACGGATGACTGTGAAGAGGAGAGGGGAGGGAAGAGAGAGCAGGAGAGATTAAGGAGAGAAAAAGATAGGGGGGGAAGAGGAGTGAAGGAAGAGAGGAGAATGAGGGGAGGGGAGAGAAGAAGATGCTGGGATGCGAGCCCAAAGAGAGGGAGAAATGGGCAAAGAATATAAGAGAATGAAGTGGAAGGACGGAGGGAAGGAAAAAAGAACAATATTACGGTACTGGGTGTGAGGAGGTTAATGAACAGTTTATCTGACCGCCTCCAGCTCGAAAAGTCTTCAGAACTGAATGAAATAGTATTCGGTATATGAGAATGAAATCTATCTATCTATCTATTGCCAGACGCCTCAATCCCGTTTGGGGTGGCCACAAACAAATCGCCTCCAAGTCGCCCTGTCCCCCGCCATTTCACTGCCCTGCTCCCAACTCACACCCCCCTCTCTCATATACCTCTCCACCCCATCCTTCCATCTCATCCTCGGCCTCCCCCTCCCTCTTCCCCCTCCACCTCACTCACATACACTCTCTTCGTCAGTCTTTCACCCTCCATCCTCTCCACATGGCCAAACCACCTCAGTGTGTTCCTCATAACGCTTCCTATCACATCCACATCCACACCACAACGCTCCTTTATATCCTCATTCGTCAGCCTGTCTCTCCACGTGACTCCACAGGCTCCTCTTAAATAACTCATTTCCACTGCTCTCACTCTTGACTTGTGTCCTTCCAACAATGTCCAAGCTTCACTTCCGTACGTTAGAGTTGGTATCACAATACTGTCATGTAGTAACTTTTTCACTTCCATGCTCACTTCCCTGTTTCTTATCACTGCTTTCAAGGAACCAGCAACCTTTCTTCCCTGCTGTACCCTTTCAAGCACTTCACCCTCCAAACCTCCATCCTTACTCATCACACTACCCAAATACTTAAACGTACTCACATTTTCCAATTCCTCACCATCTAACCTCGCTGTACATTCACTAACTTCACCTCTCTCAAAGACCATCACTTTACTCTTCCCTACATTCACCTTTAGGTTCCGTTTCTTACACACTCTCTCAAACTCATCCACCAAGCCTTGCAGCTCCCCTTCGTCTTCACTCAACAACACAGTATCATCTGCAAACAACAGTACAGGGAATTTCCAAACACTATCCTCTCTCACCAGGGCCACTCCAACATCCACTACCCTACCTTGTACCTCTTTTATTACCCCATCCATGTACAGATTGAACAACCATGGAGACATGACACATCCCTGTTTCAAACCAACTTTCAAAGAGAAAAATTCACTTAGTTCACCATCCACACGCACTGCAGCCTTCGCACCATCGTACATACTCTTCACAGCATTCAACAACTTCCCATCTACTCCATATATTCTTAACACTTTCCACAATCCTTGTCTATCCACCCTGTCATATGCTTTCTCCAAATCCATGAAAGCCGCATACAACTTCTTTCCCTTCTCTAGAAACTTTTCCACTAAAGATCTAAGAATGAATATCTGATCTACACAACCTCTTCCCTTCCTAAAGCCTGCACATACTCTGCAAAAAAATCCCCATTAACCTCTGATCTGACACCCGTCCCCCACCTCTCTTACATAGTTCATTACACACATATTCTGTAGACAACTCACCGTACATCACTTATCTGACACCCCCCGTTATCTTTTCAAACACAGCCTTTTACACACATTCTGTAAACAACTCACCATACATCTTTCATCTGATACCCCCCGCCCCCTCATCTCTCAAACATAGCTTATTACACATACTCTGTAGACAGCTAACCATACATCACTCATCTGCCACCCACCCCCATCTTTCTAACACAGCTTCTTACACACATTCTCTGCAGACAACTCACCATACACTGCTCATCTGACATCCCCCCATCTCTCTAACATAGATAATTACACACATTCTGCAGGCAACTCACCATACACTGCTGATCTGCCCCCCCCCCCTCGCTATCATCCCCGGTGCAGCTCCGCCACCCCCTCCCACCCCGTGGCGCCTAATTCAGCTAAAGATGTCACAGGGGGCACAAAACCACACTCTAATAGATCGCCCCAAGGGAATATCCGGATACCCACCCGCCAAATGGTGTACAGTGTGTGGCTTGACAGCAGTAAAAAAGCAAGTAATTAACTGCCTCTCCCCTAACTGCCCCAACGTTTGCCACACACAGTGTCTAGACGACTCCCAGCCTGGCTTTGACTGCACCACAGTAGGAGATCTGAGGCAGCGCCTGAACATCACTGATCCTGTTGTGCACATAACCACACCCACCAAGGACACATCACCTAGCAACAATGCTTCCCCGTCCACCTCTGAGGAAGTAGACGAGTTATTCCAGCTAGATGCCAATGCGCTGGTGGACATCATCCTAAACCTAAGAAAGGAAAACAGGAGATATAAGCTCATCCTCAATTACTCTGACAGGATCTCCAAGGATTTGGCTGAGAAACGCGATGCTGTGGTAACAATTCTCAACTTTATAGATAACATCGCCGCCACACAGACCAGCCTCAATAACTTGACTGTCAACAATATCTCCAGCTCTGCCCGTGGCTACAACATTGACAAGGACTGGCAGAAACAAATAACAACTCACAAAGAAGCAAGGGATTGGTGGGCCTCAGGGAAACCACGTGCCTTACAGAGAAGCTCCACCAACACCGTCACCACAGGTACACAAGTACACCTGCCTGACCCCCTGTCCACCTCAACACAGGTGAACATACCCAACCCAGAGGCTTCTTTACCACAAGTGCACATACCAAACCCCCTGCCCACCTCAACACAGGTGCACAAACCCAACCCACAGGCTTCCCTACAACAAGTGCACATACCTGACCCCTGGGCTCCCTCACCCCAACCAAGTAACCCTTATCCACTGCCTCCACCTATCAAGACTGGAGGTACACCGGCAACGCCACCCATTACTCAGACCACCAATTCCATCAACTCAACTGACATGAACATCAGTAATACCAGCAACAACACTAGCAACAACAACATTAGCAGTGACACCAACAACGCCAGCAGAATCACCAACACCACCAACAACAACTCCAATAATACCAGCAGAATCACCAACACCACCAGCAACAACTCCAATAATACCAGCAGAATCACCAACACCACCAGCAACAACTCCAATAATACCAGCAGAATCACAAACAACACTAGCAGAAAGACAAACAACAACAGCAGATACACCAACAACAACAGCAGATACACCAACAACAACAGATACACCAACAACAGGGGTGGCAACAGCAACAGCACCAGCAGCAACTCCAATAACACCAGCAGCAGCACCAACAATATCAGTGGCAACACCAACAACACTCTAGAAAATCATCCAACTATGAGGACCTTCACAATCTGCACCCACAACCCAAAAGGCAAAGCAGGTTGTTGCTTCAACGACAATAGCAACAGCGAGAGTTGCCCATCACAGCCTTCTTGGACCTCCCAGGATCATACGCACCCAGCTGCACCTCAAACCCGAAAACCAGGAGGACCTGAGTCACAACCGGCCAACTCATTCCCCCCCCTCCCCCCGCAGTCCACAGATGTGACAACCTACCTGGTAAGAAAGCCAGGACTCCCACCCACACATCAATCAACAAGACGGAACGGCCAGACCCACACTACAGTACTGCACGTTCACACAACCCTCATACAGCGATTCCTCACCAACCAGCTCCACTATTGCCCTCATTAGCTACCCGAGGCTCATCAAAGACTTACTGCTACCACTGCAAAAGAAGTGGACATTCTGACAAAAATTGCCGCTGGCTTAGCTGGTGTGACCACTGTCACCAAGTTGGTCACACCATTGAAAACTGTTGCACCCTTCAAGCTCAGGAAAGGGAAGAGACAATCTCCCGCCAGCTGTCACTACTGGTTGACACCCTCAACAGGCACTTCTTGAGGCTTGCACCCATCAGTGGCTCACCAACCCCTCTCTCAAAACCCCATAACACACAATTCCCCCAATCACGCCGGACCTATGCCAGCCGTTAATAATACAGAGAAATTGACAATCATTTCAGCAAATGTCAGGGGCCTCCAAACCAACATAGGAGACCTGAACCACTCTTTTATTATAACACACAATCCGGATATCATTGCCACTGTTGAGACCTTTCTCAATCCTTCAGTACCTGCTAACTTCGGCCAAATAAAGGGATACTCAGCATGGCATTGAAGGGATCGTGCCCACGGCACCTTTGGGGGCATCCCTGTCTGCATCCGAGATGGCCTAGCTGCAATGGCCCTAGATGTCGACATGGAGGAGCACCTGGAGATGTCATTCTTCAAACTGTGGACAAATAGCAATGGCACATCCTTACTCTGTGTCTGCTACCGGCCTCAGTGGCAGGGAAGTGTCCCCATCCAGTTCATTCATGCCAACTTAGACTCACTGCTCCTCCAACACTCCTGCAAACACTTTATTATTGTTGGTAACCTGAACCAACACCTTCTGGCAAGACCATTTCAGGAGCTATTAACAGATTATGGACTCACCAATCATGTCACTTTTCCCACCCACATCTCAAGCTCATCCCTGGACCCAGTCATCTCCGACCTTCCAGAGAACGCAATCACCTGTGGCGGCCCCTTGGGAATGGTGGGATCATCAGACCACTCAGTGATCCTCACCACTCTCAGGACCTCAGTTGAGCGGGACGTGTCTGGCCTCACACCAACTGGCTGTGGGCTCGGGGAGACTGGGACAGCCTCATAGGGGAGCTGGACTCAATGGAGTGGACGTTATTACTCCATAGCGACGTCGACTCACAAGGAGACATCATCAACAACGTCCTACTATCCCTACAGAGGAAATTTATACCAAGCCAAAAGTACAAAACCAAACCTCGGGATCAGCCATGGTTTGGCTTTCAGTGTCGGACTGCTGCTGATGCCAAGACCAGGGCCTGGACGAGGTACAAGTCTCATCCCTCACAGCAGAACAAAAATGCCCACAAAGAAGCCTGCAAGAACATGAGACAGGTCCAAAAACAAGCCATACAACGCTGGAGAGAGGCTGTAAAAACTAAACTCAGTGGTCGGAATGTAAGCAGCAAAGAGTGGTGGAGTGGGATTCAACAGCATCAGGGCCTGGTTGCTGACAACATCATCCCACCGCTCACATAGGCCTAATGGAAGCATAGCCACCCATGCCACCGACAAGGCCCAACTATTAGCTGCTCACTTCTCCAGAATGTTGTACCGGATCCCACACTGCCTCCCCCTAAGATTCCTCCTCTCACCAATGCCTCACTGGAGAATTTTATCATCACCACTGAGGAGGTCAGGAAACAGCTGCTCCTGCTGGATCCCAAAAAGGCACTCGGGCCTGACAACATCAGTCCTCACATCCTCAAGAGATGTGCTGCACAGCTAGCCCCACCCCTCACCATCATCTTCAACAACTGCCTCTCCTCCTGTAAGTGGCCAACGCAGTGGAATGAAGCTAGAGTGGTGGCAATACACAAGAAAAATAGCAAAAGTGACCCAAAGAACTACAGACCAATATCCCTTCTATCCATCGTTGGAAAGGTAATGGGGTCACTCATGGACAGCAAGATCACCAGCTTCCTCGATTCCCACCATCTCCTCAACACCAAGCAGTCTGGCTTCAGGAAGGGGAAGTCGGCTGCGGACCTCCTCCTCCTTCAGTCCGCTGCTTGGAATCACTCTCTTGACAGAGGAATGAACACCTTTGTTGTGGCTTTAGACATAAAGTAGCTGGAGCCTTTGACAAGGTGTGGCACCAAGGCATCATCGCCATACTGGGGAGCCTGGGTGTGCGCGGTGCCCTCCTGAACCTCATCCAGGATTACCTCAATTGTAGGACCCTCAGAACGGTAATAAACGGCCACACATCCAACCAATTCCCCATAATGGCTAGTGTTCCCCAAGGCAGTATACTCGGGCCTCTCCTCTGGAATGTATACTTCAATGACATCCTCCAACTCATCCCAGAGGCTAAAGCATACGCGGATGACTGCACTCTGTCATTCTCCTGTGACAGAAGTGAGTGGCAGGACACAGTCTACCGCATCAACCAGGTACTAGAGAACATTGTGTCTTGGAGCAAGCGATGGCAAGTCACCCTGGCCCCTGACAAGACACAGCTGATGCTTATTTCCCGCAGGCAGGACCTAGCTGACTTGCCCCCACCGGATGTACAGCTAGAGGGAAGAAAGCTTCCCCTACAGGACTCCATCAACATCCTCGGAGTATAGTATGATGCGGGCCACTCGTTCACCAGCCATGCCAGGAAAGTGGACAAGAATGCAGCCTGGAGACTGAACTGTGTCCGCCGAATATCTCACCTGCTGGACGCCAAGGGAGTGGAGGTGCTTTACAAGGCACAAATTCGCTCTGTCATGGAATATTCTCCACTTGCCTGGTCTTCATGCCCTCCCTCTTACCTGGCCACCCTAGACCGTGTCCAGGCCAGAGCTCAACGACTAGTGCGACTCAAAGCAGCCCCACACCAGCCTGCCCCCTTCCAACCCCTCCAGGAGCGCAGGGATGTGGCAGGTCTGTGTGTGATGCACAAGGATCACATCCTACATACCCGCCACTTTGTGACCCTGCAAATCCCTTCGCCCCCACCAGCCACACACTCCACCAGAGCAGCCTCATTCAGACAGCAACAAGTGGACGTCCCCTACTCCAGGACGGAACACCACTTCCGCTCCTTCCTACCTCGATATGGCCGCCTGTGGAACAAGCTGATATGCAACACTGACATCGGCCACAGCGACTCCCTACAAGCCTTCAAGCGAGAGGTCAGTAGATGGGTGGCGTCGGCAAGAGACTACAATAATTATTAGCTATAGGTAGCACTAGTGTCGATAACAATAATCATAATCAATATGTATGTCAATATGTAAATTTTCTACTACCAATTAGCTATAGATAGCACTAAATTCAAACCTAGTTACATTAGCTTAGATTTCGAAAGTAACTCTTAAGTCCTTGACAACACCAAATGTAACTCTGCAATAAACCATGTTTAAAAGAGAGAGAGAGAGAGAGAGAGAGAGAGAGAGAGAGAGAGAGAGAGACCTGAATGATGGGTAAAACAAAGGATACTAGAATGAGAGGAGGATAAGAGAGAGCTAAGAGAGGGGTTGAGAATCAGGAAAGTGAGAGGTGAAGAAGTGTGTGGAGGTGAGGGAGAGAGATTTGGAATTACACTCCTACACCAGAACCCATTTACATAGTGTCATCACGAACCGTTCACTCTCCTCACCCCACCCCCTCCTCAAACACACATTTACAGATATCCACATTCTCAGTCTCAACGTAGCTGTCTGTTCAGATCTCCAGTCTCGCCATCCTTCTCTGCTGCTCATCATCCCTTCTTTTCGCTCACTGCTTTCCATTGACCCTACAGTATTCCTAAAGTATTTCACACTCTCAGTATATTATTTTTCCTCTCTCTCTCCACCCACATATCCCTCTCCTCCACCTCCTTTCATCTTCCCTCCTCCCACGACATCACGGCTCCATTACTTCCCCATAATATTCAATTAAGGCTTAAGGCTGACACTGAGGCTAATTCTGGCCAGGGTGCGATAAGAGGCCGTGGCATGAACTCATTTGAAAAACGCGCTTTCCCACTGGAGTTTCAGGATCTAATTAAATTTCGACTATTTCTGCATGACCTCGACTAATACCTAATATCGAGCTAAAGCAATAACTGAGACAGGAGTTCAACCAACGCATCGCAAAGCGACCTTGTCGTATGGTAATTAATTTCCCTGCAGCTATTCTCGCCCCAGTTGAGCTTTGCGACCCATGTGAGTAACTTGTATATGCCAGTCAACACAAATGAGGTTGACGTCAATATTTTTGTATGTGGATTACGCATAATGCGATCAAAATGGTGTTCCATTGTCGATAGTCGTTCCTGTGCCTCACTGAGGGTTGTGCAAACGGCCAAAGTTTTGTTGCCATGGTAAATGAACTGGAATTTTGTCCCGGCCTCCATATTCTGGCCAATGGCTCAGTGCTGGGTCACTGCTCCAGTAGCCACTTCAGCATGCAGACGACTGATGTGTTTTCTTATTCCTACCTTTATATATATATATATATATATATATATATATATATATATATATATATATATATATATATATATATATATATATATATATATATATATATATGTATATATATATATATATATATATATATATATATATATATATATATATATCTATATATCTATATATATATATATATATATATATATATATATATATATATATATATATATATATATGTATATATATATATATATATATATATATATATATATATATATATATATATATATATATATATATATATATATATATATATATATATATATATATATATATATATATATATATATATATATATATATATATATATATATATATATATATATATATATATATATATATATATACTCTGCTCTGCACGGCGAAGACATTTAAGATACTGACCTTTACCTACAGAGAATCCGTGACGAATGATATGAAACAATATTTTTACCTAGCATTAGCCTAATGATGAATGGAGATGCCGACAAGCAGAACACAGAGTGTAACACCGCGCCATACAATCGGTATAAAATCCTGTCCATACAATCACTGGACAATTGTGGTTGTGGAGTACGGTTATAAAAAGTGATGGAAAATAATCGAGTAGACGTGATTAACAGAAGTACCTTCCTTGTTTATAATCTACTGTTTATAGCATGAATCGTTACCATGTTTCGAAATTGATGAGCAGCGTGCTCAGACACGATAGGTGCACAATGATGGTATGGAGGTGACTCCAGGTCGAATATCTAACGTTTCCCTGTGCCCTTAACCTTTGAACTATAGGTCTAATTATTTCATTGTTACCTGACCCTAAACTCATCCACCATATTTGGTTCAAATCAGATCTAGAATGCTAAAGTTGATCTTACCCTATGACCCTGACCACTGACCTATGATGAATGGACGCATGACGAAGGAAGAGACGTGTTACGATGAGAGGAGACATGTGACGATGAGAGGAAATATGTGACAAGAGAGGACATGTGACGATGAGAGGGGACATGCGACGAGAGGAGGATCTGTGACGATGAGAGAAGACGTGTGGCGATGAGATGACGTGTGATGACGAGATGGAATATATGCTGATGAAACTATGTCTCAGACAATGATGAAACTCTGGCGAGACTAATATCCCTTATGGCAATGAGATAGACGTTTTTCTGGGGTCTGGAGAGTTTTGGGATGGTGGCTGATATCCAGTGGTGGTGATGTTCAAAGGCCGATGTCCAAACATGCAGCTCTGTCGACTGATGTCTGATTGTTGACACAGGAAGAATACTGACTGATGACCAATAACAGAGATAAACAGAACTATTGCTCTTATGTGGCAGCTTGTACTAAGGAATTACATGAAGAGTGAGATAGCTTGGCTGTCAGTAAATTTCGTAATCTGTGTGATCACCTACAAATGGAATCATTGTGCTCGAACTGTACCACCTACTTGGGCACTGCTTTCTTGCAGAATCTGTTGAGAGTTTGGAATCTCATACAGCACTATGTATTCGCAACAGCAGGAGTATTTTATGGCATGTAGATTACTTACAGAAGATCTGAAATTATTTCAGCACTACTAAATTCCAACAATAACGGCCACTGATACCAGGATTCGAATTTATATTAAAATTACCATCTCACTGCTAAAATCTTCTGCCACTCCTGATCTATGTGATGCCAGCACTTCAATATACAAGACACATTTTCTCTCCTGCTATATCAACGTTCACAGCATCTACTGAGCAAGCCATGTGACACCACTATATCAGACACTTGTCTAACTCGCCATAGTTACTTGACTTAATTTTTCTTACAGATTAAGACAGTGCAGAATATGTGCCTCATTTACTCTTCTTACTAAAATTTCCATGACAGTTTTTCAAAGCTCCACAAAAATCCTCCTCAATATTTCATGCTTAGTCCTCCTCATTTTCCCTCCCGGATTTTAGCTGGAGGACTAGTTGGTGGAGAGAACCTTGCTGTTTTGCTGTCCTTATCTTCGACTTAAAAGAATGTTACACTGAGAACAGCAAACTCTATTAACAAAGAGACTTGAGAGGCCTAACATGTCTGTTGCTGTTTGATGTCCTCTGCATTTGCTCTGGATCTGTGGTGGATCGGAGGTTGGCGAGCTCGTTGGTGATGGGTGGGAACCAAGTCAATGAGACAACATCACACAGTGGTGGAATAACGTAAATGCTGGTAGTATGTCATGGAAAATGCTTTCGTATGTTCACACCAAGTCCTTGCTACCGTTAACATACTATATACAGACTCTTACACACAAACACAGCCATTACCATTAACATACCATATACAGACTTACACAGAAACACTACCAGTAACATTAACATACCGTATAAAGTACACACTCTTACACACCAACACAGCCAATACCGTTATCATACCGTATACAGACTTACACACCAACACAGCCAATACCGTTAACATACCGTATACAGACTTACACACCAACACAGCCAATACCGTTATCATACCGTATACAGACTTACACACCAACACAGCCAATGCCGTTATCATACCGTATACAGACTTACACACAAACACAGCCAATGCCGTTATCATACCGTATACAGACTTACACACCAACACAGCCAATACCGTTAACATACCGTATACAAACTCTTTCATACAAACACAACCAATACAATACCCCATTTTCACATGGCGTCATTCGTCCTACAGACACGTCCTTCTACATTCGTACTTCGCCAACATGAAGGGTTAATTTTAACTATCACTCTCCCTCCATGTGAAAGTCCGGTCCTACAGTGAATGTTATATGAACTGAAATAGATACATGATACAGACATATTTCCTACTGTATTGTTACTTAACCAACATTACCTCAAGCATCCATGGCTTTAGTTGACCTGGCCAGCACGGTATTATTAAGAGTTTATGGATCTCCTGTAAATTACGGCGACACACACACACACACACACACACACACACACCTTTGCCTACTGACCCCATGCAGTACACAACATGAGAGAGAGAAAGAGAGAGAGAGAATAAGTCGACGCGTAGCTGCTTTGCGTGTGCTTGTGCGGTCGTAATTGTAGGTGTGTATGAGGGAGTGACAGTTAGAGGGATAAAGATTGTGACTCTGTGTGTGTGTGTGTGTGTGTGTGTGTGTGTGTGTGTGTGTGTGTGTGTGTGTGTGTGTGTGTGTGTATGTGTGATAACTATCACAAACAGTATTACACACCCAAATAATCTTTTAGCTGCCTCAGGTGACGGCCACAAGGATCTTTTATGTGCTAAGTGGTGTTGATACTTGATCGTTATGGTTTGAACAACGAACAGTCTTCCAATTTTAGTTATATATTCGTCATGTCTTTAGCAGCGTTGAATTAACGTGGTCTTTCATGTCAGGGTCGGGTTTTTGCCTTCACAGTTAAAAAATGTTTGTGCGCTTTTTCTATAGCAATGACTGCCACCTCGATGCACGGTACAGCACTCACACACGTGTGGCTCTGGCTTAGTTTTATGCCACCGTCTGGGGATTTTATTTAGCTTTCTGGTGATCTTCTAATCTGAAAATAAGTGAAATATCAACACAGTTTTCATCTGTGGGTATAATTCTTCCATCTGCACAATTAAATGCACCCTTAGGTCAATAAACAGTTATAACGTTAGTTTCTTGACTGTTCAATATAAAGTGGGCTTCGACCGGAACCATACTAAATATTATAAGCCGGCATCTCAAACTGAAAAGATACTGCTTCTGCCTTTGTGCTCAGTTTTCTCTAAAAGAACGATGTTTTGAAGATTCTCAGCCTCCATTATTATTATTATTATTATTATTATTATTATTATAGCATGAAAGACTGACGAAGAGAGTGTATGTGAGTGAGGTGGAGGGAGGAAGAGGGAGGGGGAGGCCGAGGATGAGATGGAGGGATGGGGTGGAGAGGTATATGACAGAGGGGGGGGGGGGTGAGTTGGGTGCGGGGCAGTGAAATGGCGGGGGAGAGGGCGACGTGGAGGCGATTTGTTTGTGGCCACCCCGAACGGGATTGAGGTGTCTGGCTATAGATAGGTAGATAGATTATAGCGTGTATCTAACCATACGGGATTCTCTTCATAACTACCGTATATAATCATCTGTAGGAAGCAAGAATATATTTACATCAACCAAATGAAAGAGTTAGTAGTAATGCTTCCAATCCCTTCACATCAAAAGGGTCTCCAAATATCTAACATCATGTGGCGGTGTAATAAAACAAGAAGGCGTCTTCGTACTGAAGGGATAAGTGAACATGTTTCTTTTCTCATAACTACAACGTGAGGATCTGTCCCTTCTCCCCTTTGGGATAAGATATGTGTGTGTGTGTGTGTGTGTGTGTGTGTGTGTAGGAGTAAATTGGGAGTATGTCGTCCAGTCTCGGCTACCCCCCTGTCTTGGGGGAAGCAGACTAAGTATAGAGATAGACAGATAGACAACGTGATCTCTAATGTCGATTTTTAAAATCTGGTGGTAACTTCATCATCATTGTTATCATCACCATCACCATCATCATCATCCTAACGCTCTTACCCACATTTTACGAGATGGAATGGGACTGGATCTAAATGAAGCGAAAGGTGGCAAAAATAAAAGACATCGCACTGAATGGGATACTCTCTCTCTCTCTCTCTCTCTCTCTCTCTCTCTCTCTCTCTCTCTCTCAGCATGGCAAGGGAGAGTGGTGGGATAGGCAACAGATCGTCAGTTCATCTTAATTAGGGTCAGGTGGGGTGGGGTGAGGTAGGCAACAGGTCAAGACATCTCACCTTTATTGCTCCTCCCTTGAGCTTTATCTGATCACACACGCCTCTGCTTTATTCAAGATCACGCTAGTTCCCAATCTGCCTGAGAATCGTTTGGAAAATCACACTAGTTCCTTGGAAGATTATTTTCCATATGTCTGATAACAATATGCAAGGCCACACTAATTCTCTTGCTTTTTTTTTTTTTTTAAACTGAATCAAGCTACTTCCCGGTTTGCTTAACAACAACATCGAAGAACACACAAATAATGGTTATACTGACAAATGAGAAATTACTTCCTCATGTGTCTCTGAGCTGCATGGAAGACATCACACTAATTTCCAGCTTTATTAACGAAAATCTGTGTCGTTCCTTATACGATCACATAATGTGCCCGAGTACCGCATGGAAATTTGGTTGGTTCCTCATGTGCCTGAAACCTGTCTAGAATATCAAACTACTTCCGTACTTGACTGATAACAGAACACACAATCACAATGTGCCTGAGAAGGGTTTTGATGACATTAACTCCTCATGTGCCTAAAAACTTCTGGAAAATCTTAGTATTTTCCCTTGTGTCCTGAAATTGCTTGAAGGATCAAACGATTCCCCTATGTGCCTCAGAAATGCCTTAAATATCAAAGTAACTTCGTTAGGTACCTAAAAATTCCTTGTTGTTTGTTTTTGCATGCGAGGAGTTTGTGAGAGAGAAGTTTATCGCATAAATGTCAAGATTTTTGGCCGAATTGCAGAAGTTCTCTCCGTCTGTCTGTCTGCTCTCTGTCTCTCTCAGTACGGGAGGCCTGAGAGTAGGACAAAATGTTTGTACAGTATGTGAAGGTAAAACAGGCAGATGTGGCGCACAGGCAGATTCTTTGTTCGATCCTCCCAAGAAACCTCCTCAAAAACGCATTACCGGTGCGGGACTGGTCCACTGAGGTTTGGGAATGGTAGAAGAGGGAGGTAGAGAAGTGGGGGGGTTATTGCTGGTGGTGCGGAAAGATGGAAGTGTGTGATGAAATGGAGAGGAGGAAGGGAAGAATGATGGAAGTAGAAGCGGGGTGGAAGAAGGAGGTGGGGGGGAGGATGGTAGAAAAGGAGAGGGGGAAAGAAACTGTAGGAGGGATGGAGAAGAAAGCAGGGAGGTAGGGAAGGGGGTAAGCGAAGTGTAAGGAGGATGGAGGAATGGAATGACGAGGATGGTAGGAGGAGAAGTAGAAATCAAGAAGACGAAAAACGCAGGAGGCAGAAGAGTAAAGTTGAGAGGGAAAGCGATGAAGCTTATGAGGACAAAGGAAGGATGCAGGGAAAAAGAGAAATGAAGCAGGGGAAGGAGAGAGAAAGAAGCCAGGAAAAAGGGAAGAGATACGAAAGAGAAAAAAAGGGAAAAATCATTGGAAGAGAGGGAGAGAGAAGGAAGGCAGAAGGTAGGAAAGTGGGAGGAAAAAGGATAGTACGGAAACAGAGGAGAGAAGAAGGGGAGGAAGGAGGAGTGGGAAGTTAATAAAGGAGAGAAACAGAAAAAAATGAAATAGGTATGGGAACAGAGAAAGAATGAACCGTAAAATAAGGAAGGCAGAGAAGAAAATAAATGAGACAGGGTGAAGGGATGGAGGAACAATGAACAAGAAAGAAACAGAGAACATGAAAGTGGCAGCAAAGGTGGGATACAGCTGAGAGGCAGAGAGGACTGGAGGAAGTGAAGAACGTAGGAGAAGCTGACGAGAATATATTGATGATAAAAAAAGGAGAAAAGAAGAAAATGAAAACATCGGAGAGAGAGAGAGAGAGAGAGAGAGAGAGAGAGAGAGAGAGAGAGAGAGAGAGAGAGAGAGAGAGAGAGAGAATAAGCAGTGAAAATGGAGAGGAAATGGAATGAAGGTACGGGTGTAAATGACTGGGGCAGATACCAGGCAAACTGAAAGGTGGATTAAAGGGAGATTAATGCAATCAGAATGGTTGGGGTAGGGTGAATGAAAGGCAGGTGAGAGGAAAGGGAGGGGCAAATGGGTGAGCGTGTTAGACAGTGGGCGAGTGAAAATAACGTCTTCGTGTGCTACATATTCTGAATAAGGTTGTCAGAACGGGTCGGGTGAGTGGAAGGTGAGGAAAGGTCTGGTAGTAGGGTCTGAGTAACAGTGGATGAATGTTAATAATAAAGGTGGGTTAAAGGGACTTTAATGCCGTCTGAACAGGTGAGGTGAGGTGAAGAAGGTAAAGATTTTGTAGAAGGTGATTTAAAAAAAAAAAAGAAAACTAGAGGCCCCACAAGGGGGGGCCTCACACAAGCGGCTAGCCGATACATATCTAGCGCGGTCGGAATGTGACCTTGACCTTGACCTAATTTCACCAACTTCGAACTCGTAGGAAATTTTCATCCCTACTACACACCTGTAAAATTTTGTGATGATATCTTGAGTTGTTGTAAAGTTATCGTGATAACAAACAGACACACAGACAGACAGACAAACTGAAAACAATACTAGTAGATTTTCATCCCTACACCTGTATAATTTTGTGATGATATCTTGAAAGGTTGCGAAGTTATCTTGCTAACACACACACACACACACACACACACACACACACACACACACACACACACACACACACACACACACAAAGTGAAAACAATACCAGCTTCGCCATCGTGGCTGGTAACCAGCTTCGCTATCGCAGCTGGTAAAGAAAAGTGCTTTGGCCATGTGGAGCAAAAGGAGAGTAAGACGCTGACTAGAAAGTGTTACAATGAAGTGGCTGGAAGGAGAAGGAGAGGATACAGAGAACCAGATGCAGAGTTTGGGTGCCAGAGGATGTAAGGCAGGCAGATATGGCAGGGGAAGAGGACTCTGTTGTTGACTCGTGAGTAACGTGCCTGCAGGATCTTTTATCAAGATCACTCACAGGCTGCAACATCAGGTAGTAATTAGACATACTGATAAAATGAGCACGATAGTTCCCCTAAAGTGCAACTGCACCCTTGCTTGCGTCGTCATGAAATTTTTGGTTAACTCTTTGAGTACAATGACGTCTGTTATTATTATCCTTTTCCAGTATATGGAACATAACATCTTGCAGTAAAAGGGTTAATGATGGCTGTACCTCACCCCCTCGAGTTCATGATGTCTGACATGTGATTCATAATTATCATCAGTCTTCCAAGGTCAATAAAAATTTCTCATACCTTCTCCACTCCAGTTCAGTTGTTGCTGTCATGTTCTTTCCAGCCATGCAGATCTACGAATCTCATCTCTTTATCTGGTCTTTAACTGCTTCTCCCTACTCCATATCTGGGTAGCTACTGTGTATTACGTCATCCACTACGTACTTACTTTGCATATAATATAACATGACTATGTCCATTTCTGATTTATAACTGAGATAATTATATCTTTTACATTCGTTTCCTCTCTATCTCGTAATGTCCTCTTATTTACCTTCAGTGTGATATCTCACTCGATCCTTTCCTCCATTTACTGACGACTACACGATCTAAAGTATCGTTGACTCGTTATTAATCGAAATGCCAGACAGGAAGAACACACTTATTCCTTTCTTTTTAAAGACAGGCAAATTACTCATTACTCTTCTTAACACTGAAGAAAGACATTTGGGGGTCGAATGCTAATCGCAGCCAGAATATGCTGCTGGCCAAGTTACACGTTACTAACAAACAAATGTAAAGAAAAAAATAGCAAAACTCTGCGGCATTCAGTCACCGCGTTTCACAAAAAGCCAATCCATTTAAAAAAAAAAAAAAAGTTGACCTTTGGCAACCATTTCCGTGACTTTGACCTTGACCCCTACCGCCCATTTTCGACCTCGTCCAAGATTTTGGCCATAATTATCTTGATACCCTGAAGGTTTCATGTTCATAGCTCAGGCTGTTCATTCACACACACACACACACACACACACACACACACACAGATGAGGGCAAAAACATTATCCCTCCGCCTTGCTAAGGGCGGGCGACGATAAGCCTTATACCATGCTGTTGTTATCAGCTCTGTATTATCAGTCCTAATCTTTATCTCACGTTCCTGCATAAATTCTCTTATTTTTACTTGAAGGATTTGAGCAAACTTATAATTAGTAACTCTGACTTTCCCTTAATCTTATTTAACCCCCGACACTCTCTTTAAATAAGCCAATATTATATGGTATATTAAAATACTTCTACACCTGCATTAGCCTGTTGTAACTACCGGAATTTCAACAGGGTATTTTTTTTTTCCACACGACTAAAAGTCTCCTTCTTGGGCAGGTAATGGTCTCCTTTCTCTTCAAACATCAGTGCAGCATAAGAGTCATGTTTTAGCTCCTTCCATTATTCAACAAAACTGCACAACTCCCGCTAAATCATGTAAACCAAAGTAATCACCACTTCACACTGCCAACAAGGTTTCGGCTTTTACGTGCGCTGATACAACAACACGCCAAAGGCACCTAAAGGAGCCCACAGCTTTACACTGAATCCAGACTCCTACACTCAGGCGGGTCTGGTGCTGGGTTGGGGTGGGTTAGGTTCAGATGTGGTGACTGGAGAGGAACGAAGAAAGAAGGATCGGACTAAATCTATTTCGAATGAGTTAGACTGGATTTGGGAGATGTAATGGGATATTGTGGATTAAGCTGGATATGGCTAAGGTAATTTGGTTTCAACAGGGATTATTTATTTTTTTATGCATTTCTCTCGTAACTACCGCTCTGATCAACTGATAAGGTTAGCTTAAGTAAAGCTTTAGGGGGGTTGGATTGGGCTTGGACAGGAAGAGACGGGATGCGGTTATTGGAATGGGACGGAATAAATAAGGTTGTCAGGTTTGGTTAGATTAGATTGGACTGAGACATAACAGGTTGCGTTAAGAAAACTTGGGTTAGATGGTTTGCTAGGTTAAGTGGAGAGAGAGAGAGAGAGAGAGAGAGAGAGAGAGAGAGAGATGGATGATGGAAGAAAAAGTGGTACTGAAAATCGACGGTGAAATAACATATAGATTTAATGCATATTTAGACACATTCACCAGTCACTTCTTACTTCTCACCAAATATTTATTCTCTCTCTCTCTCTCTCTCTCTCTCTCTCTCTCTATCTATCTATCTATCTATCTATCTCTAATTCTGCCACTTCAATTTCGTCTTTTCCTACCCCTACCACTCCCCATTGCCTTTCCACTGTCCCACAATAAATAATCGCAAATATTTCCTATCTATACCTGACCAAGGTCCATGTTGGTCCAAAACTGTTGCATCTCCCCTACGACAACTTCTCAGATATGAGTATAATTCTGCAATGAACAAAGAAAACTAATCCAAGTGAAAAAAGTGAGTTACGGTTGGATGAATATGAGAGGCAACACACAAAACACATCGCAACGCAACGGGACCCAACACAGCACAACGTACTGTAACGCAACGGAAGGACACGAAGCACAACGCAACGCAACACAACAAAACACAACACAACACAACAGAAAGCAACACAATACAACACAACACAACACCGTGCTGAGCTACCTGGCCTCGACCCTCATTAATACACAACACAGCCTATATTTACCCCGCAGCCACAGGTATAAAACACTGCCCCACCGCGGAAACCAATCCAGCCACAAATCACGACTACCCATTTGCATATAGTGAATACCACTGAAAAAACTTAGGTATGGGTTTATTAACACTGTCATCTGCAAATAAAAACTAAATAAAATGAACGGTTCTGAGTGGATTCCTACGGTATATGTATTTTTACTTGACAAATGACTGATGTACATACTGAGAACTTAATAAATATCCTTCATTGCAAGAAAACCCTATCCTTTCACTACGATGACAACTCTTTACCTGTGTCGTGAGGAGCTTGGTATACTAGTGGCGCGTGTTTACTTTTTCCTTCTTGTTTTGTTAGGTGAAAACTCTGAATTATACCATCACCACATCCATACTAGACAACATGCAACCTCAATCTTCACAAGGTGTATTTTCCCTGGCCTGACCCCAAATCTGCCATTATTCAAACCTATCCTGCAAAATCATATGCACAGTCTACCATTATCCAAGCCTATCCTGCCCAGTCCTATCCACAACCTACCATTATCCAAGCCTATCCTGCCTAATCCTATCCAGAACCTACCATTATCCAAGCCTATCCTACCCACTCCTATCCACAATCTACCATTATCCGAGCCTATCCTTCCCACTCCTATCCACAATCTACCATTATCCAAGCCTATCCTGCCCACTCCTATCCACAATTTACCATTACTCCAAGCCCACCCTGCCCATTCCTATCCTCAATCTACCATTATCCATGCCTATCCTGCCCACTCCTATCCACAATCTACCATTATCCAAGCCTATCCTGCCCACTGCTCTCCGTCCATCACATCCATTTCTGCTCTGATGTGGTGCATACATGCTACAAGCAGACATACTCGTACACCGCCTATGTTCACAAGATAAACTTTCCTCACCACCCATCACAATATCATTCCATCCAACCCTTTTCATCCTGTCCTGAAAAATGTATTAAATCATCTCAAACACTGCTGTGAAAGAGCTGGTTTGTGACACACATCTTCACAGGCATCACCTGAGACGAAATGTACTGACTTGATCACCATCTCGGTTCATCTTTCCTGCCAATCTTTCACTCATCTGTACACCATGATACTTTCTTCACTCTCCATTCCAATACTATACACTTATTTTGTCAGTCATTAAAAGCAGTCCTTCCAACCAACCATTTATCATTATACCCTCCCAAACAATCCCAGTCTTCCGTGCTGTTAACATATGCACATTCAGGTGATAGCGGACTAATCACCTGGGAACACCACCAGCTACGTGGTTATTTCGGATACCATCGAACTCCTCGTGCGCGATACTTTTTGACGGACTGTACACTCGAAAGCTATTATCGACCACCTCCCCCACCAGACATTGTCAGGGTCAGTGAAAGGCTCATTCATCTAGACGAGACAAACGCTGGAAGAGGATGAGGGTGAAGTGAAATGTTGGGGAACACGGTGGAAGGTGACATGAAAGCATATGCCCATGGTTTTGTCTGCTGGGGTGGGTCACTGATTCTTCCTTTCCCCAGTATGGGCTGGGGCACTGCAGAAAATTTCTTTTATGTGGGAAGTCATGTTCATATTTCTTTATGTTTAGCTACGATTAGCCGAACACACATCTGATGCTGACGTAAAGTTTCGAAGGACGCCCACGCAGAAATAATGAAAAAAGCAGAGTGAAGAGGAGGGCTAAATTTACCCCCAAAATTCTTTTCTAGCATGGACGTGGTTACTAAAATCTGTGGTAAACGGTAAATTTCTTGATGAAGCAACAGACACGACAAATTTCGTACTTTCGTACTTTCGTACTTACGTAATTCCAACAGACAGTAATTACCTGAAAAGAAAAAAAAAAGCTTACTTGAGTACAACAAGCATTCACAATAATTCTAAATATGTAACAGTCATGCAAGCAATAATAATGGCAGTCTAAATAAGTGAAAGTCAATTGTATCACATATCTAAATAAAGGTTATATTATTTCCTTTCACCGATCGTAACGTTACTCCATTCCTACTGAGCCTCTGTTCACGAAGTTGTTTATGGTCATCAATAAGACAAGGACTTAGGCTTAGGCTAAGTTAAATGACTATTTATCGACAGCATATGGGTCGTTAAGGTGGTCAGTCTATTTTTACCATGCTTAATTTATTTTCTATTTTTATGCATGGAAGAAGGAACCAAAGGCCAGAAGCCAGCTACTGTTCCCTCCAAGAAAAAAAAAAAAGCCAAATTCAAAATTCATTCCTTTTGAGATGCCTAGACATTTTGTGTTTAAAAGACTGGAGGTCATGGACAATAGGAAATACAGACAGTGGAAGACAGTTCCAGAGGTGACCTGTGAATACACCAAGGACTTGGACCAACGGTTAACTCTTGCAGTAGAGAGCTGGACAGAAAAGGGATGAGAGCTTGCTGCTTGACGAGTGCTATACTCCTGCTGTAGTGCCGGAGGAATGCAGGCAGACGGTCAGAGGAACAGTGACTACTGAAGTAGAGACTGAAACGAGATAATGATGCAACGGCGCGGCAAAGAGACAAAGATTGAAGGAAGCCAGTAATTGGAGGTGGGTTAATGAGACGAAAAGCCTTTGATTCCACCTAGGTGAGAGAAGCTGTATGTGGGGAGCCACCTCACACATAAGAGATGCACTCTACGCAGGGGCGAATAAATCCCTTTATTAAGTCAACAACTGTGCAGCGGTATAGATGACACAAAGTCGGCTTAGCACACTTAATCTCTTGGAAGAAAATTTTACAAGACAGGTAATATGATCTTTCCCAGATAAAAAGAGAGAATGATACCCCCACGTGTGTTCAAAGATGATACAGGAAGATGGATATCGTTAAAAATTAAAGGATATTCCTGAGTTAAATTTTGGAGGGTTAAAAGGTGTAACCAATAAGTTTTAGATGCATTAAAAACAAGATTACTTTTACTACAATCATTTCTCCCCCCCCCCCTTTATGTTGACAAAGGCACGTAGCAGTAGTAAAAATTTATAGAAAGCGTCATCATACCGAAAGGATTTAAAGTACTGTACATTACTCGTACGGGTAAAAAAAAAAAAAAAAAAAAAGGACTTGAAAGGTGATAGAATTCCATCCAAGCTGACGAGAATACAACCCCCTGTCCGAGAACAACCACTTTCGTTGTTAAATAAACTACAGGCTATAGCCAACAGCTCCTTTAGGTCAGAATCGACATATTCTGACACTATCTGTCTGATGTGGAGACCGGGGTAAAGTCTGGAGAAAGAACTTACCGCTTCACTGGGCCTCATTCTTGGCAAACATTTTTTCGCTGCCACCTGCATCGTGCGTGGTACTGAGGAACGGAATGCCCAGAACATCTCTAACCCCTTAACCGCGGGGCGTCACTTTCGTGACGCTCGGCTACAATGGATCATACCGCGGGGCGTCACTTTTGTGATTCTGTGTTATTTTGAATTATCCCGGGCTCTCAAGTGGTGGCTTGTATCATCTATCAGTACTGCCAATGTCCAACACTAGTCAGCACTCCAAATCTCATCTGTACTCCCATCCATTGTTGACATTTTAGCGATTTTACCCCCTTCGTGACTCCCCTCCCTACCTGCCCTCCATTACCCTCTCCTCTCACCTCCCACGTCGCGCTGCGCTACGGAAATTTCTCCCTTATTTTTCCACAGATTTCATCCATTGAAATAAGCTCTATGCCCTATATTTTTACCCAATAATATATACCAAAAAAAAAAAACAGGTAAGTGATAGTGTTATACTCCAGAAATTGGCTAATTATCACCTGACAAAATCTCACGTGCATTCATTCGCTACATTACCACGGTAATTTCCCCTTTGATTTATGCCTTGTAATCGATGTCTGTAATAAAAATATATATCAGAAAGGAAGGGAGAATCCTAACTGACATTTACATTCACCTGGAACTACCTATTTCTTTATTTATTGCCGAGATTTTCTACCTATAAAAAATTAGCCTGTAAGTTAGCAGCAGTCAGCCTAAAGTGTCATTGTCAACCCTTCCCTTCTCAGATAAGCCGCGGCATTTAGTTCCTTGTCCTCCATTGTAGAGACAACATGTCTCACTCGCGCCCCGCCATTCCTGCCGCTTCTGCACCCATTGCAAAGGGCCCCGTGACCTCTACTCCAAAGAAAAGTGTTGAGGCAAGCAGGAAAGGCCTCAGTGACTCTGCAGTGGCACGAGAACTTGCAGAATTGTCCATGATAATGATGGACAGCAACTATGACGATTCAGGTGAATCTTGTGATGAGCCGGGTGAGGTTATCGCGCCAGAAACGGCGACAACAAGTGCTTCTACAAGTGAATCAGTGTCTAGCTCCAAGGGAAAGGAGCCTTTAGTGCAGGAAGAACAAGAATTTGGGAAGGGAGTGAAAAGGCGGCGTGTTAGCCCCAGAACAATGCCCCCACGTGACCCAGCCTGCCATGAGTCACGAGTGCATTCACCTCCCCGTTCCCCAAGCCCCGCTTTACTCATCTCGTCATCATCGTCGGCTGAGTTATCTCCGGAGTCTTCGTCGTCGGAGTCACCACCAGCATCAACAGTGAAGGCAGGCCGTAGAGGTAGAGGTAGATCTAAGAGAGTGAAAAGTAGTGTAGCTAGTAGGGTAAGGGCTGCTAGTTCTGTACGGCAACCTAGGGTCAGTGAGAGTGACCTTGACAGAGATAAGCCTCCCTCATAGCCAACCTCCACCACCACCACCATCACCCGCCCTCCACCGCCACGACAGGGAATCCTGGACGCCTTCGCATGGACGGAAGGGTCAGATTTTGTCCCCGAAAATCTGGTTTTCGATGAGACCTCCTCAGGAGTTCAGCCTGCCTTCACTATGGACGAAAATGCTGAGTGTGTCGACTACCTTTTGGCCTTCCTAGAAGACGAAGTCATGCAGCACATATGTGATGAGACCAACAGGTACGAATCACAACGTGCTGCTAGTGGTACAGGTGCAGCCAAGATGCAACAGTGGTCCATGCTGGGAGTGCAGGAGCTGTATGTGTTCTTTGCCCTCATGCTTCTTATGCCACACTCCAAGAAGCATGAGTTGGAAGAATACTGGTCCATGGACCCCTTACTACCCTCACCCACCTTCAATAAGTACATGGCCAGAGATCGCTTCCGGAACATCATGGGAAACCTGCACTTTGCCGACAATGATGTACCTTTCCAAACCGACCCACTCTGGAAGATCCGGGAGATTCTGAACAGAATGAAGGATAAGTTCACGTCATTCTTCCACCCATTTCAGAAGGTTGTCATTGATGAATCCTTGGTTTTGTTCAGAGGACGTCTTCGGTTTGTTCAGAACATTCCAAGCAAACGCCATCGCTTTGGAATTAAGTTCTTTGTACTGTGCGACTGTAAGACGAGGTACATCCTTGACTTCGTCATATATTCCGCCAGCACTGTCGATCTCGATAAAACTCACCCCCTTGGCTTCTCAGGCTGTGTAGTGAAAGTGCTCCTAGAAAAGTATTTTGGTGGGAATCATGTGCTGTATACAGACAACTACTATACAGCACCGAAACTTGCCAAATACCTTTCTGAGCACGGCATTGGCTCCAGCGGCACTGTGAAAAGTAATCGTGCCAACTTCCCCAAATTCCCAGAGGCGGGAAACTCGCAGCGAGGAGACGTGCACCTACGCAAGTGTGAGAAGATGCTGGCAATATGGTGGCATGACAAGAGAGTCGTGCACATGCTCACCACCGTACATAAGGGGGAGATGAGAGACAGTGGGAAGGTCGACCGTAGGACAGGCGAACCTGTGATGAAACCTGATGCTGTGTTGGACTATAATATCAACATGCGGCTGGTGGACAAGTCTGACATGATGATTGGTGAGATCGACTGCCTCAGGAAGAATACTAGGTGGTACAGGAAAGTTTTTCTGCATCTCATAGATATGACGATGCTGAACGCCTTCATCCTGTACAAGATGAAGGTAAAGCCACCCAAGTCCTTCTCCCTGAGGTTGTTCGCCAGGACTTGTGTCCAGCAGCTGCTGGAAAGATATGGTAGGGTGCAAGCAGCAACTCCAAGGCGCCATCCAGTTACACTTCCCGACCGACTTGAGCAAAGTGCGTATATGGATCGGCACAGACTTGAGCTAATGCCTGCCACAGGGAAAAGGAAGGCTGCGATTCGCAGGTGTCAGGTATGTGCACATACCACACGCCGCACACCTGAGCATAAACGCACCTCTTGGCAGTGCGCTGAGTGCCAGGTTCCCCTCTGTGTTACCTGCTTCTTCGATTATCACAGCCAGAAGCAGTTCTAACAGTGCAAGTGTGGAAGCAGAATTATTTGGAAATAATGTGTAAATAATGTGTAAATAGCAGGTGAAAGCAATGGATGTTCGGTTCATATGATTGAACAGTGTATTATAGTTTTATCTTACTGAAAGTGACAGTGAATAACATAGTGTAAGTAAAAAAGCAGGGTAAATATTGAAAATAGAATAGAAAATGTAAATAGTAATGTAAGTAATTAGTAATATAAGAATATGAGTACAAATAATTTATGTTATAACAGTGAGAGTGAATCCGTGGCTCTCTACGTATTTTACTGACTGAAAAATTGAATGACTTCAGTGACAATAAACTAATACGACTGAAGGAAACTTATGGAGAAAGACTCCACATATATATAAGTGTGATATAGTAATAGAAATATAAAGTGTGAGGGGTTTTATGAATAATAAATGACAGAGTGCCTAGAGCGAACTAGCGCAAGTGCGACGATCAGACGCGCTCGTAATTTCCATTGCTTTCACAGTGTTTTTTTTTTTAGTATGGATCCCAAACTACTTGAAAATTGTAGAATAGTGTTCATAGTGTTTGTATCTGGCTGTGGTAATCATATTACTGGTTGTCGGGAAGTGTAAAGTGGAGACTTCGTTACCCAACTTCAGAGGTCTCCACAAGTCCTATGGTAACCGACGAAGGCTCAACAATCATTCCAGGAGAAAGCTGAAGGATGTGCAATAAGCATATGTAAATTTATTATTCTAGGATTAATACCTGATTTTTGGCAAATATTTTTTGAGAGTCTGTCGGAGCCCAAATAACCCCGCGGGACACGCAAGTCATTGGTAAACAAGCCCGCGGTGTAGGGGCTAATGAAATGGGGTTTTCTCGTTTCCATTTTTATCCCAACTTGCACAGTTTACAACTTTCGTCAGAACTCTTAAGTCATGTATGGTCCCAAAGAGGTCTTACTAAGCAAAGCATTGAGTTGTAACATCCACTTATGAGGCCTGAACATAATGAGATATCGCTGAACAAATCGATAATGATCTAGCTGGTTGGAGTATCGTTCCATTAGTTTGTAACCCCAGAAGCATAAACAGGCTCAAATTTAATGAGGTCTTGCCACACTACTACTGTAATCTCACTCCATTAGTCCCGTATTTCAAAAGTGTCAAGGAAGTGCGCACCATCTTTTGTGCGTTGGTGGACCATTACGCCACAGTTAACTTCCTAGTGAATCACCAGAGTTGACCATATATGAAATAAATCATTACAACATTGTTTTCATTATCCTAAAAATAAATAATAATTTTCAGTATTACAATCATCCTAACTGAATTTCTCATACAGGATGGAAAGACTTTAATGTAGGATTACGTGACTGATAGAGTGGGGACGACAGCCCATGAGAAAAGGAGCACCTGGCTGTGAGAATGAATAAGACCTTTCTGCAGTTGTGATGATACAGGAAACGTGCCAGGTTGTGAGAGTGAGGGCCAGAGATGTGAAGGAGGAATGCTTAATTGTGAGAGCAAGAGAAACCTTATTACAACGGGGATGAGACAAAAAGCGTACTCTTCATCAGATACTCGCGTGTAATACTGGTTCTTTTCACTAATGAGTACTGAAATACTTGGTGACGTGGCGAACTTCTCATTTGAGAGCGCTTTTTATACTTTTTTTTTTCTTATGCTGATCCCAAGTAGCACTGGCTGACTCATTTAGAACTGCGTGTCTCCTAAGTTTACACCCATCCAGTCCAGAAACGGCAGCAGACATGGAATAGAGGGTAAGGAGCGTGGGGGGCGTGCCTCCCCAAGTTTAGGTAGAGCAATGATTACTGTTAATAAATGAACAATGCTATTTACATAAATATATGCAGTGAATATCTTATATAAATGTTATCACAGAATCACTTCACTGGAAAGAGTGATTTTAATAATAAAATATAAGCAAAAAAGAGTGTTTTTAATAATAAAATATGATTCAAATGCTTAAATTCATTAAGTAATATTTCAGCTAGGAATCACTCCTTTTATGAGGTCTGGATCCGGCCCTGTACACCAAAGGCATTCCAGGGCGCATCACCGCTGACCTCCCCACCCACATCCTTATTCCCCCCTCCCTTGTCCTTCATATGTTCCTGACCCAGGGGACTGATGAGAGAGAGAGAGAGAGAGAGAGAGAGAGAGAGAGAGAGAGAGAGAGAGAGAGAGAGAGAGAGAGAGAGAGAGAGAGAGAGAGAGAGACAGACAGACAGACAGACAGACAGACAGACAGACAGACAGATGAGGTACGATTGAGGATGAGAAGTATACAAGGAAAACCTATTATGATCATAAAGAGATGTTTAACCTCTTCACTACGACAGTGATGGTTTGCCCCTTCATCGCGACAGATCGACCTGAGCTGAATATTTTCGTTTCATGTGCCAGGATCAAAGCACAAAAATCATGTCAGTGAAAGGATTAAGGAAGGATACTTAAAATAGCCTCACTGAGAGTCGTCCTTCTTAACATTAATAAAAACACACTCCCAGGTAACAGGATAGATTAAATGAAGCCATCACCATTAAGAAGTGGTTACATGGATGAGGCTGAGTTGAGAAAATGAGAATATGATGGAAATAAAATGAATCCAGCGAAGGAACCCAGTAGTGAAGGAGTTAGTGACGCTGTGTTCAGTCCTCCAGTTGAAAAACTCTCCTTAGCTGCTTAAAAAAGTTTACAAGAATAGGATAGGAAAGTCGTCCTCGTGCTGAAGGGGTTAAACGAGGTAACCATCCACCTTTTGTTGTAAACCATCCATCCCATACCTACTTATCAACCCTCCATCCCCGCCTGCTCTTGAAACTGTCACAGTTCTCCTTGTTAACCATTCATCAGTCTTTATTTATCATACCACCAAAGAATTATTTAAGAAAAAAATCGAGAGCCACTAAATTTCATGAAATACATGGCTAAATATTTCTTCTGCGGGAAACACACACACACACACACACACACACACACACACACACACACACACACACACACACACACACACACACACACATTCACAACCGGATTCATGAACTAATAGTTTAACGAGAGCTCTGAAAAAATACAACAGATTTTATCCGATGCTCGTTTAAAAAAGCAGCCGGCAATTTTAACAGCTATCAAGAGAAATTCATGTCGACAGCCAAACATTATTTTCAAAAAATGCTCTTTTAATACATATCAGTTTTTTAATACCTGAATCCTAGCAAATGCCGTGGTCAGAGTTATTGTTCTTCCTTTTTCCACTACAGCTTCTGCCACAAGTGATTAAATACATGTAAAGCTTCACTATGGAGTTATGAGTGATGAAACATTTACAACTCAGTGTGAATCAGCTTGTGTTTTTCCCATCCCCTTCCATTCATTATCCCTAAGATATTTCTTTATGTTATCAGTATTAGCACTTCAGCCTCCTGTACCTCACTCATACCTGAATAGTCATATATGTAATTAGTTGTTATAATATACTACGAAGTAGTTATCCCGACCATGAAAGAGTTAATGGTATCAGTACTGGTAATGATGGTAATAACACTCCCAGGGTCCAATACTTACTCTCACGTGAATAATATCGTCTAAGGTCAGCTGAGCATAAAGTTTTGTCAACCGTGAGAGGGTTCCCTTTCCACTCTTGAGTTTCCATGATATACTCTCAGCTGAATAAAATCGTCTGGTGTTCGGCTGGAATAGAGTACTAGAGTCGTCCACACCATGAGATAGTTAATTCCAACAAGGATAGCTTCTTTCTTCCCACTTTCATTCATTGCCCTCAAGAGTTTTCCCTAAATTATCAGCATTAGGCAGTTCACTCCCATGACCTGCCTTGTACCTTTATTCTTGCCATCTCTTGCCCATTTTATTGAGGCAATCAGACACAGCTCAAACAGGAAGGTTGGATACAGCTAACCCTCAGGTCTAAAAACCTTCATATCCTGGAAAAAAAAAAAAAAAAAAAATCGCCTTGAGATGGTACAAATATGGTTCCAGAGCCACCTCCACCATAGAAGGGTTAATGGTGGCAGTATTAACACTCAGGCTTTTGTGACGCACTATTGTCTAAATAAAATCGTCTGGCATTTGATGAAAAAATACAAAAGTTGTCCTGATAAGGAGAGTGTTTACCGTTAGACCATCTTCCTCAGTCTCCTGCTCACTGAGAGGACTCTTAACGGCCAAATTATTCAATATATATTACATTTCCTTTCCAATTACTCTTGCTTTCTCCTTTATCATTTCACACATTTTCATTTATTATTCTGAGGAGTTTTGCCTAAATTACAAGCATCAGCCTTCCCATTATCCAGCTTTTATTCCTGCTCACTGCCAACACCTTCACAAACATTGTAATTCTCTCGGTATATCCACAGCTTCCCATTCATCCTCCCTTTGTGCCATTATTAAGACATCTCTTATTTCCCGTTGGCCTACCTTCTTTCCCCCCCTCCCGTGTGTGTGTGTGTGTGTGTGTGTGTGTGTGTGTAACGTGCTTGGGTTCCCAACGTATCCCTTAATCCTTTCTCTACGATGACTTGTACTTTTTTTTCCCTCGCTGCCAAGAAGTTTTTTTTTTTTTCCTTTTTTGAATGGTGTGTATGTATGTAGCCTTCAGTTAATCGATTATTATCAGATAATTCCGCTAATCTGCAAAAAAATAAAAACGTCTTTTTGGTGGCAGTTTTAAGTCTATTTAATCATTGCTAATTTATTCAATCCAGTGGCGTTATATTTCACTGCATTCTTCGTACTGTTAGATAATTTTTTTCTTAGGATATCAGCATTATAGAGAATGTGTAAATGAAGGCTGTATCTAACACTCCATTTCACATAACCACTACAGAACAGTAAACATAGCCTGTGGTGCGCATGGGTGTAAGAAAGAACGCGAGACCTGATTGAAGAGGGTAAATTTATCATTAGGCGAGGCTTCATATTATAAATTCTGAAGACCACCAAACTGGGCTTCATCCTCGGTAAAATTACGACCAAACTTAAATTCCGGTGATCATTCTGCCTCTGCATGATACATACTTGTCTTCAGTCTTGGTAATGCCTCCCAGCTGAGAATATGATTACCGTATAGCATTTTTACACCGTACGTTTAGTGGGTTATACTGTAAAGTTGTTCGGACCGTGTCTGTCGGTCCGTCTGTCTGTCTATATATCGGTCTGTAAACCTGTCGATCGGTCAGTCTGTCTACATATCGGTCTGAGTACCTGTCGGTCCTTCAGTCTGTCTACATTTCGGCCTGAGTACCTGTCGGGCCGTCAGTCGGTCTATAAATCGGCCTGTGTATATACTTGTCGGTCCGTCAGTCTGTCTACAGATCGGTCTGTGCAACTATCGGTCCATCAGTCTGTCAATATATCGGTCTGTGTAACTGTTGGTCTTAATGTTCAGACTAACTTTTGACATGCTTTACCTAGAAACTCCCTTTTGAGTAAACTGACAGGCGTTACCCATTTCTTGGCAAAGTTCGAATACGAAAATCATGAATAAATGGTCCAAGTCATTAGAATAACACATTTACCCTACGCTGTCAGTTTATCCCGCCTCAGGGACGACACATCTACCCTACGCTGTCAGTTTATCCCGCCTCAGGAATATTCTACTATTAACAATGTTCTAAAAGAATGAAACAGTGAGACAGTTCCAGTAAATACTCAGTCATGGTGCAGCGAAGAAACGCGAGGTGCATAATGTTAAATTTATTACGACTGGCGATGTAATGTGTTAATTTTCACAAACTCACTGAGCTGCGGTATTCGCATAATACATATTAATCCTACCACCGCGAAGACAAGGCGACAGGATACAAAGGGTACAGGATACTCTGAACTTTTATGCCGGTGACAATGCACTAAAAAGAAGAAAAAAAAAAAAAGTGTTCTAAAAAATGTAATGCTTTGGGCTGCCATGTTAGTCGGGTAAGCGTGGCAGGTAATTCGCTTTGAACTCTGCAGGAACACGAAATATACAGTTTTAGGTTCTCTCTCTCTCTCTCTCTCTCTCGATGGATTCAATTTCATGAACCCACGATCCACCAAAAAGTGTAATGGATTTTTACCAAGGAGACCCTTCCAGACGAGGTTCACTTACAGAAAACGAGGATGGAGTTGGTATTGACCAGCACGAAAGGAAATGGAACACGTAAATATCCACACGTGTGCACACGAATACGTTAACAGGTAAATATCCACATGTAAGTATTTAAGTACCCACACGGAAATCTACAGGTAAATACCCACACGTAATATCCGTCCATAAATATACATGGTACATGTATACGCGTATGTAGTTGCACGTAACTACTTCCACGTATCAACACCTAAATGTCCACAAGCAAGCACATCAGCACACGTAAATATCCACACGCAAATATCTACACATCAATATTTATAAGTAAATATCCAGACACAAAATTGTGCACATGAATATCGATGCGTAAATATCCCCACGTAAATACCGTAAAAATGCAAAAAACCAATATGCAGAGGTAAATACCTGCAGGCAAATATCAGTACCTAAGTATCCCCACATAACAAAACATGCAACTGCAAACGATACTGCTCACTACCAATACTACAAAAAGATAATTAAATAACCTAATTAAATAAAAGTATTGGATCCATATTTCTATCAGGACTTGACACACATCCATAATTTTCCCCAGTATGACAAAACTCTCAGCATGATAAATTTTCCAGAATTTGACCACCATGTGCAATGTAAAATTCTCCAGAATGACAATTTTTTACTAATGATAGATTTCCTCAAAACATAAAGTTTTCCCATTGTCAGTTCTGAGATGTGGGAATGTCTCTAGGGGCGGCACTGTCCGTCTATCTAAAACTATCGTATATTGTAAAGTAGGCGCTTTATTCCCGTGGACTATATCGACTTAGCAAATCCCCATATGAGGGCATCTGTCTGGTACTTTTGTATTTGTTCCCATATCATAAATATTCCCCAGTATGACAAACTCCTGATTGTAATAACTTTCTCTGATGTCCAATTCACACCCACTTGTAAACTATTTGATACCGTAAACTGACAGACGATTTTATTCTGATAACCTACTGACGAATTTCTTCTGACAACCGACAAACGATATTATTCAGATACAGGAAAACCCTCGGGGTTGAAGAGAAAAGGATATGACTAACCTCTCTTTGGCAATAAAACTTCCTCCTTTCACCGACAGGGAAATTAATGACTGCAAAACTGACTAGTTCGAAGAAAAATACTTTCGAAAACAGATGGTGTATGCAAATTACGTAAGTGAGGGGTGTGGCCTCATGACCTGACCTGGAGATTGGATGTGATGAGATGGTGGTAGTGGAAATGTGGGGTAGTGGCTACGGTGTGGTAGTGGAGCGATGAGGTAGTGGTGGTGAGGTGGTAGAAGTGGTGGTGGTGGTGAGATGGAAGTGGCAGTGCAGTGGCACGGTGGTGATGGTGGTGGTGGTGGTGTGGTAGAGGAGTGGTAATGTTATGCAGCAGGTGCCGTAGTGGAAGCGATACGGCCTTACAATGTATAGGTGGTTTTGGTTATGGGGTGGTAGGTAACAGGAATGGTAGAAGCCGTGATGATGATGATGTGGTGTGGTTGCATTGAAAGAATTTTGGAGGTAAAATGACAGTGGTAGTGGTGTGGCCTTGACGACAGAAGTAGTGTGGCTGTGTCGTGGTTGGTTTAGGATGATGGGTGGCAGATTTATGTTGATGGTATGATTGTGGAGTGGTATTATGGTGATGGTGTGGTAATGGAGTGCTCGTGATGGTATGGTTGCGGAGTGGTAGTATGGTGATCGTGTGGTTGTGGAGTGGTAATATGGTGATGTTGTGGTTGTGGAGTGCTGGTGATGGTGTGGTTGTGGAGTGGCAGTATGATGATAGTGTGGTTGTGGAGTGGTAATATGGTGATGGTGTGGTTGAGTGGTAATATGGTGATGGTGTGGTTGTGGAGTGCTGATGATGGTGTGGTTGTGGAGTGCTGATGATGGTGTGGTTGTGGAGTGGTAATATGGAGATGGTGTGGTTGTGGAGTGGTAATATGGTGATGGTGTGGGTATGGAGTGGTAATATGGTGATGGTGTGTGGTTGTGTAGGGGTGATGATATCGTTGGAGAGAGAGAGAGAGAGAGAGAGAGAGAGAGAGAGAACGGATCTGGAAACAAAGATCAAAAAACGAAAGATAAAAGAGAAAGATAGAAAGAAAAAATGACGAAAGAGAATAGACAGACTCAGTAAATGAGAGGCAAGATAGTATGTAAAAATAATAAGAGCACAGAAAAGAAAACATAAGAGAGAGAAGAAACTAAACAGCGAGAGAAAGAGTGTGAGGAAAGGTGAGGCAAGGGCAATCCCCACCCCCTTGATGAATCTCTGAAAGGCTCTTCTGACATGGCCACACCTTCACCCCATACCTTTAACACCTCCCACCCCCACTTGGCTTCCTCTCATCCCCCTCAGTTTTTTTCTTTAACCTCTATGCCCTCTCAGCTCAACTCTCCTGCCCTATCCTCCTCCCTCACCTATCCTGAATCTCCCTCTCCCCTCGACTTCCCTTCACATAGTCATTCGTGTCCTTCCTCACCTCCCTCTTTCCTCACGTCACGTCTCACCTTTCATCCCACTTCACCTCCCCTCATTCCTAATCTTAACCCTCCTTCCTCTCTCCATTATCTCCCCTTGCCCCTCACCTTCCAGCTTCCCTTCATATCAAAGACCCCCTTACCCTACATCCTATATCACCCCACATCCCTTCACTTCACCTGCAACTCACTTTCTCCTCACATTTCCCCTCTTTCCCATATCACCATGCCCTGTCTGCCTTTTTTCAACTCCTCAGCTCATTTCATTTCTTCCTTCTTACCTCTCTAACCCCTCACCTCCCTCACCTCTCACATCACTTTACCTACCACGTCTAACCTCACATGACTCTCTCACCCCATCTCACCTCCCATTCTGCCTCACCACCTTCACTCTTTTTATTTTTTTCCACTCTTACTTCGATCTCCCCCTTCATTTTTGTTTCTCTTTTCAGCTTCAAACCTCTCCTCCCTCCCACCCTTCTCTCTCTCTCTCTCTCTCTCTCTCTCTCTCTCTCTGTCTCTCATATCCTGCTTCCCACTCCTCACTTTCACCTCAGTGTCACCCTGGTGGAAGGCAATCAGGTCTCCTTTTTTCCTCAGCATATGTATTCTTCACAGTTCCTCCTGTTTGTCAGTCAGTCTTGACATATTAGTTGCTATCAGTGTTATATATCCGGTCTCGCCCGTGTGTATGTGCTACATCCTCCCAATAAGATATCGGCTCCTTAAGGTACAATGGTTGTGAAAATAAGCAAGTTCTGAAGAAACACACGAATCTATAAATTTTATTAGCACTCTCTGTTCACTTCGTGTTCGTCCTTTTGTGTTTCCCTTCTCTAGCCGCGTACTTTTCCTGTCACCTCATCTTTCTGTTGACACACTTTTTTTTTTTTATTCACTTCCTATCTCCTCTTTCTATTCAATATCTCTCTATCCCCTCCCTTTCTTAACCCACATCCCCTCTTATTTTTTATTCTCTCTCTCTCTCTCTCTCTCTCTCTCTCTCAACCTATCAGTACCACCTCCTAGACATCTGAATTTTCTTTTTCTAAGCCTTCTATCATTCTATACCCCTCCTTCTCCTCACTCATTCACTACCTCTGGCATAACCCCCTCAATCCGCTGACTTATTATACCCGCTCCCACCCTGCGAGCGCAGATATATATTACCTGACGTGTGTGTGTGTGTGTGTGTGTGTATGTGTGTGTGCGTGTGTGCGTGTGTGCGTGCGTGTGTGTGTGTGTGTGTGTGTGTGTGTGTGTGTGTGTGTGTGTGTGTGTGTGTGTGTGTGTGTGTGTGTGTGTGTGTGTGTGTGTGTGTGTGTGAACAAAATAACTAAAAAATTGTATCCAACGTTAATCAAACTTAGAGTAAAAGTTGAGGGTCACCCAAGGTATCGACATGTTTTTTGAGGACAGTCTGTCAAAGGTAAAGATTAAAATTTCACCTTGCAGGATGAATTGTTATTTTTATTTATTATTTTTTTTACCAATATCCACCTACCTTAGTGGAGGAGTTGAGGGTATGGCAAGAAGAATCAAAGCTCAGACTCACAGGACACAGACAAAGTTCGATCAATGTCTCACTTTGTGAACCAAGTAGCTAAATTTAAATTTTTTTAAACTGATTTGGACAAATCCTGGTGGAAATGTTGAAGATCAGCCAAGGGGTTAACCTGCTGTTTTGTGAACAACAGGTCAAATGTCAAGGTCACATGGCAAGGTTCACTTTAAACAAGGTAACGGGGCAATGTTTTTATTCAATTTAGACTAAACATTGTGGCAGGATTCAGAGTAAGGCAAGAACAGAGGGATTGGATTTGGGGCACAATCAGTCAGATGTAAAAGCCACAGGGAAAGGTATGCTTATTTTGTACCCGATTTGTCCGAAACCTGGTGGAAGGGTTGAGGGCAAGCCTAAAACAAAGTCACCTGATTTTTAGAATAATCTGTCCAAAGTGAAGGTTACATCACAAGGCAATGTCATATTTTCGATCTCAGACTGACTGGTGCGCGCGGGTACTGAAGTCTGAGTGCTCATTATTTCCACTGCTATATACATTCAGTTTTATTCAGCTTAGGACTGACTTCTGCGATAGGAAAGGTCAGACAGGCTGCAACCTGGGTACACTCTTCCATTCTAGGGTCTGATAAAATAAATATATATTATCGTCTGATGGCACTGCGATCAAAAAAAAAAAAAAAAGAGAGAGAGAGAGAGTATGCATACACTGGAGAGGTGAAGAGCATAGGTAATTTAAGTGAGATGCATAAGATAATGAATAAAACAGATGAGGCATACTGTATATTACAAGTGAAGTTTTGGTAATGAGTAGTCAGGACAAATCAAACACAATAAAAGTATTTGCATTTCATAAACCTCACTTTAGTTAATAACCAGGTGGCCTAAGTACTGGTTTGGTAATATAGTACGGTAGTGGACGAGCGGAACAAGCTGTCTTTCACCTGTACTGAGGTTTTGAGAATGAACTTTGTGCATATAAGACTTTATAACAATTAGTACTGACTCCAGCTACGCCATTTACAAGCCTACAATACGCCATATGTTTCCGTGTAAAAGAAATAGGAAGAAGCTAGTTTAGAAAATCAGGGTAACCCGTAATGAGTCAATGGCGCTAGGTATCCAGGAAAGGCTTTAAACACAAGCAAGTTACTGAAAAGGTGAGCATAAGATTCATCCAATTCACTAAATCACTCAAAACAAAATACGATTTTTTCCTAATTACAGTAAGTAGCACTGTATGTTTTCAGCTGCTTTTTCTTGTATAATTTCCAAGCCATTTTTTTCTATATCGTATGATCTTTCCTACCTTTGTTTCCTACCAGTTTCAGTTTAATGGATGTATTGAGAAGAGTAGGGGTTAGGGTCGTGTTCTTTGTTTTTCCTGTCTTTGGGCAGTTTAGTAATACCCATGGATAGCAGCTGCCTAGTATGGGCCAAGCCACTGGCTGGGGTAGTTCTCTTTTCTTAAATTCTTATGCTCCACACTTCCACTCAAATCTATAACCCTTTCATTCACCTCCATCACATCTTGTTCCCACACCTTCCTTGTTAGTCTCCTCCTTCTTAAGTTTTTCTTCTTCTTTTTTCATTTGTCCCTTGCTTTCCCTTATTTTCCCCTTTCTCCTTCCCTCTCTGCAACCCTATCCCTCCTTATCCCCTCTCTCTACCCCTGTGCCTCACACCAGTCAGTGGCGGGAAGGAAGGCAATTTCACCAGCACTCCACACTATGTCTTGCAGGAGCCGAGAAAATTGGCAAATGGAGGTGGAAGGGAGGAGTGGAGAGGGGTGGAACGATGCAACAGGTCTCAGGAGAAGCCCGAGAAAATACAAAAGTGAATAGGAAGAAACATCAGGTGGGAGAGACCTGATAAGACGGACAACTAGGTAGGGAGGTGGAATTAACTTGGAATGCAAGATTGCTGAAATAAAATGGAATGGAGCAGAGTGTAGTGGAGGAGGATAAGCGTATAGTAGAATGAAGTAGGGATGGAGGTATAAATCTGAGGAGGGACAGAACTGTGTAGAAAGTAACAGAGGGAAGAACAGAATGGAGCTGGAAGAGTCCTGGAGACGCTGACTGAGGTACCGATTGAACACACTAGTAACAGCAGTAGTAGTAGTTGTAATTCCAGGTTAATCTGAAGCGTGTGCACCGTAGACTGCTGGTTATTATCGGTGACACCGCCTGAAGGAACCCTCCCTCTACACCAATATAATAAGTCCTTCCATTCCAGTGTCCGTAATTCCCATCAATTAGCCATGGACGAGGTCAGACCTGCTCTAGTGTAAAGGGTGCTGAGAATATATGGATATTACAGTCTTAGTGCCTTTGGAAACTGAACCTTTGGGGTACAAAGTCTCTGCTACTGCTAGTGACGCTAATTGGACTGTTCATTTATAAAAACTGAGTGATTTTAATTAAGATAACAAAGGCCAAATTGAGCTGGGAAGACCAGGGACATCGTTCGGATCAGTGTCTGATAGTCAGGTACTGACCTACAGGTGTTTGTATTATGTACACATGTTTCAGTGAAGTCCTTACAGGGCGACTTATTTCTAACTACGTAAATCAGTGAAGGGAAATAAGCTGGATTAAGTAATGGTTACCAGACAACAGACTTTATTCTAATTGTCATACTGACTAAGATACTGACGATGACGTGATAAGGATGATGATGATCCTCTGCGTACTCCGTAGTGCACACCTTAATATCGGCACCTCTCAATGTATTATTTTTCACACTAAAAATGTCAGGCATGAACGTTGATTAACAACTTCTGTGCACTCCAAGAGTATATACCTCCTAAACGCCTCTACCGAGCAACTCGGATCTCCATCAAAATTTAGTAAACTCTTCCTTGGCCCATGTCCCTCATATTGACACAATTTTATTGAAATCCTGTCATAACTTTCTGAGATATAAGAACAAACAAACAAAAAAGCAGTCCTGAACCGGAACTCGAACTCAGGCCACCACCAAATTTAATCAGCTCTTCCTTGGCCCATAACCTACATATCCCCCCAAAAATCGTTAAACCCAATTATAAATTTTGAAATATTTTGTGGAGAAACAAACAGACAAACTGGACTGAATATATGACTTCCTCCAACCTTCTTGGCGGAAGGAACCAAGCGCAAAAAAACAAACAAACAAACAAACGGATATTATAAAGTTCAGGCACATGAGAGGAAGTGTAGGAGTAAATGACAAATAGTAGCCTTGATGTATGACAGACAGTGAGAGTACGTTTAGTGCTGAAGCTACACAGTGTATGTACATAAGATGTAGTGTGTGTGTATGTGACAAAGAGGGGTATATGAGTCAATGCGTAGCTTAGATGTATGAGACCAAATGTGTACTGTAGGCATGAGAAGTGTATATGTCTCAGTCCAGTAGTTCGTGCTGGCTTTACTCAAGGATAGTTGTTTCCGGCTTCTCTTCACATCAGTACGCCTCTCTCTCTCTCTCTCTCTCTCTCTCTCTCTCTCTCTCTCTCTCTCTCTCTCTCTCCACTCACACAACTATTGCTTTAATCCCACAAACGCTTTGCTTGGGAAATGCAATTAAACTTTACTTTGTTCTCTGAGGCAGAGGAACGTACTGCGCTCTGATGCAGAGGGACATTGCTCAATGACGGGGAGGGACGTATTGATATCTGACGCGGAGGGACGTAGTGCTCTTTGACACAGGGGGGCGTATTGCTTTCTGATGCTCGCTTGCTATGTACTGCTAGAAAAGTACAAAAATTGTTGGAGTAACTGTTCTTTCTGAGGAAAAGGAACCAGCGCCTTCTATAAAGAGAGTTGAAACAACTGGTGACTAGGTGCCATGTTGCCTCCCACCCACTCTCAACACTCACTCAACCGCTCAGCACTGACCCATGTTTTTACTTCCAACATTATTTTTATGTTTTCCTTTTCACTACTTAATAGTTTCATGAGTTTAGCCATTTTTTGCATTATATGTATTTCATTTTATGATTATCTACCTAGTTTATGACAGACAGTGCTTGATAATACAAGGATTTATAGAGAATGGGTAGGTTGTTGTTACAGTCGACAAAATTTGCCCTGCACACTTACGTTTCTAAATGTGACCCCTTTTGTGATACACCCATAACAGAATAAGCATAACCAGCACTATTTACTGCAGTACCATTCAGATAGCATGATAACATAAGAGGACTGCATGCATGCGATCATCTATTTATTTTTAGGTTTACCCAAAAATTTTTGTATCCATTTCATATTCTATGAAACAAGGATATATATATTTTTTTTACGATGACTTGTGGAGTAACTCATAACACATTAAATTCCCAAAAGCAATGTAGCCTAATGTGATATTCAGTCTTAGAGAGTGTTCAAAATTATATACTTAAGATTCTTACAGCTAACAACTCGTTTGTGGAATACCACATTTGTGAAAACTTTTAATACCATTACTGGGAAAACATATGAATTATATGCAGGTTCTTTGTCTTTCGCAAACACAAATAATGTAAATTATTGCTGAACTACAAAGCAGCTGTTACTGAACCATTAAGGTTACCAGTCAAATCCTGTGCCACGATGGTGGAGTCTACAGTTGAGGCATGGCACTTGTTCTTTAAGCATATGACCATAAATCACAAGATTGCCGAGGATATCCTATACATTATTAATCATTATGATAAAAAAGTGTTTCTGGGACCAAATGTAAGTATTACGGCAGCTGTTGTAGTGGAAGTTATATGAGTTGTGCCATAATGGTGGCAGTAGTCATAATGGTACTGATGATAATGGTAGTGATGATAACCAAGTTTGTGGTTATGGTACTGATGATAGCGGTAATGGTGATTGTAGTACTGGAAGTAATAAAAGTCGTGATGATGGTTGTTGCTGTTGTTGTTGAAAGATTCCCTGCACGCAAAGTGCAGGCCGGGCCATACATTAGCCCGGTCAGTGGTGTATGGGCTGATTAAAAAACAGAAAGTGGGGAGGACAGGACCTGGGGATTGCCCAGCACACACGTCCTGTCTCCTGACTGGCTTTGTGGTGTGTGTGTGTGTGATGATGGTGGTAATGACAGTGGTATCAATGATAATGACAGTGATGACACCGGTGGTTGTGGTGGGGTTAATGCTGTAAATTGCAGTCATGACAGCAACACCAGTGATACGGTTGTCGAAATTTCCTACAGAATCTTTCTGTTTAACCGTCTACACCGGATACATTCGCCTGCTATACTGTATATATAATTCATATCAGCGACACTTCCCAGTCTGATGTTATCCCGAGTGTGGGAAGTGTGGCCAGGCAAGACCAAGGGGGACTAACTTAGCATGATTCAAGAAAATACAAAAGATGGATGGACATAAGATAGCTCAAGTAACAGCAAGGTAGACAGTGATTGCAGATATATATTTATGGACAGGTATACAAACACAGATAAAACAAGACATGGGATTACCCTAACTCTGCCAGCGGAGCCCCTCCCTTCCTCCTTCACAGCCTTGCTAACGAGCCTCATTGTCAGGCTCAAGCTTGATTGTTGTCCAGTTTCCCAGGTTCGGATGACGCGAGTCGCTTCATTAACTCCGTCCCACACCACCGACACCACATTTCCCCCAGTCTCACCATCCACACTTCGCATTTACCAGAAGTTTAAAACTTTCATGTAGTCAAACGTCTTTCCTTAAATATTAATCCAGTGCCGACAAACTACATAACTTACTCAGGCTGGCGTCAGACGAATTTAGTTGCCACAGAAAAACATTCCATTACTCAAGAGTTCATTAATGCACTACAATGACGCCTCTTTTATTTTATTCTCGTTATCGCCTGTGTCATGCGAGACTCGTAGCGAAGGATCAAAGGATTGCAGAGGTAAGTGAGGGGAGAGTAAGTGGCAGGATATCCTACGTGGTTCGTTATATGTCTTCATATTTCGTGAATGGGACTGAAAAAGGGAGAGGCAGTGGATATGACAATGGGACAGTGGGAATGGAAATAGACTGTGAATGAAAGTATGGGTAAGAATGAAAGAGTGAGGAGGTGTGGGAATGAAAGAGGGTGGACGAAAAGGAATGAACGAGGGCATGAGAAAGGGAATGAGAGTTGGGCGAGATAGAATGAAGGTGGGGGAGACTGGGAATTATAGGTGCCAGGGAAGTGGGAATAAAAAAAAAATAAAAAAAAATAAAAAAAACAAGTTAGTGAAAATGATAGACGGCGGAGGAGTGAGTTGGTAGGAAGCATCACGGGTCTTTGATCATCATCATCATCATCATCTAAGATGGATCGGGGGAGGCAGCACAAAAAAAAAAAAAAAAAAGGCACAAAACCAGGAAGGTTATCAAACAAAGTGCCCAAAGGGTCACAGTCATTCACACATCCTTCACGCCTTGAAAATCTCAATCCCATTTCATTAGCAATAAAATCTTCTCATATATCTTTTTATGTATTTAATTTCCCAACCATTTGAAATCCAGGTTCCACTTCTAAGGCATCACCATCTTCACATACATCTCTGTATTCATTTTTTTTTTCTTTACCAATTAGCTTCTTATACCTACACCTTACCTTCGGCTTAGGATGAAATTAGTTTAAACAAAATCGTAATGAAGGCGGTAACTTATTCACCCCAAGGATGTTGCTTATATAATGTTCCCTCCACCACAGAGTTTGTTTTGTTTTGTTTTTATTATATATGCTTTGTCAGTCTGTTAACGTTATGGAAAAATTATTGGATGGCCCTGCACCAAATTAAGAACTGCGGAAGAGGACTACCAGGAAAAAGTGCGATAAAATTTAGCGAGAAAAAGTCAAAGGTCAAGATCAAAAGACGGACACTGTTGCTTTGGGGGAGGTATGCGCTCCTTGCCTACTCTTGTTTTCGATATTTTCAGACAACATGGTTCTGGTTAGGGGAGACTTTTCGTATCAGGAGAGGTGAGATAATGCCTTGAGCGAGCCCTCCAACACGAGAGATCTTACTTAAGCTGGAAGTAGCAAGAATAAACGAAAAAAAGGACGTCATCGCTCTGTGGGAGTTAATAATACAACCATTATGACCTCAGAGCACAGGAAACTCTAAACTCTGATGTCTGTGACAATGTACTCAAACAACGTGCTCTCAAAACAGTAACACTTTGGGCTGCCATGTTAGCCAGGTGAGCGTGGCAGGTAATTCATTTTGGACTTCACGTACACGGAATATACAATTCCAGGGGGCCCCGCCTCTCTCTCTCTCTCTCTCTCTCTCTCTCAATCATTCTTTGTTATTCGACAAATCCAATTTCATGAACGCCCTGGTCTATGCAAAACAATAATTGTTTTTTTTATCAAGGGGAAACTTGCAGACGAGGTTCAGTCTTAAAGAATACGAGGATGGAGCTGATACTGACCAGCATGAAAAGAAGCGGAACGCGTAATCATTTGAACGTAAGAATATACGCAAATACAAATATCTACACATAAATATTCAAGCGTATTATCCGCTCTTCAATATAAGCTACATAATACACATAAAATATTCAAGTGTACGTAGTTACAACAAATATCCCCATGTATCAATATGTAAATGTCCACATGTAAATATCCAAATATAAACATATTTAATAAAGTTACGTAGCACACGTAAATATCCACACGCAAATATCAGTACATAAATATCTATAATTGTTCCCACAACACATACATCTCCCAGTATGACAAACTCTCCTGAATGAAACACTTTTTCCGTTATCCAAATTCAGACCCATTTGTAAATTACTTACTATATTTTGACAACCGACAGGCAATTTTATTCAGACAACTGACAGACGATTTTACTCTGACACCGACAGACAATTTTATTTTGACAGGCGACAGACGATTTTATTGTGGCAACCACCACACGAAGGTAATCAGCTTCAGGAGAACCCTTGGGTCTGAACAGGTTATGAAAGGCAATTGTTAAGTTCGTGGCCTAAGGTGCGAGATGAGCTATATACATTTTTCACTGAATGTGCGTGCAGTTCAGTTTGTTGAAGGATTACACAAAATTTGACGCAATTGGAGTTTTTTTTTCTGGTATAGATAATTAAACCTTGAAATTCTGCAGTTCTTGGGAAAATGGATAACAACAGCCATCTTGCGGTCATCAACTACCTCGGTATCAAAGGCTTAACACCCAAGGAGGTCCAAGAGAACGTGGTCGTACAGCATAGTAAGACGTGGGCTGCTGAGTTCAAACGAGGCAGGAAGAGCCTGGAAGACGACCTCCGTACGGAAACGCCAGTCACCACCAATGCCAAGATTCTTGAAATCATCATGGTAGATTGACTAGTAACGGAGCCCTAAACTGCCACCGAGCGGGGTACTTCTCATTCAGAGAAAACTGTAACTTATCTCCTGTCTTTGGCTACGAACTTACCAATCATCCCTCGTAAATTACTGTAACTGGTGCCAGTAAAGTTTCTGTCAGTCACCGGCAAGGAAAGTAATGGCTGCAAAAATTACAGATTTGAAAAAAAAAAAAGAAAAAAAAGAAAAAAAGCTTCCCAAATAAAAGATGGTTTATGCAAACAGGGCGTGTGTCGGTGTGGCCTCAAGGTCAGACCTGGAAATTGGGTGTGATGAGGTGGCTGATGATGTGGTGGTGGTGGTGAAGTGGTAATGGAGTGATAGTGTAGACTGGTAGTGGATGTGATGAGGGTTCGTAGTGAATGGGTGGTGAGGTTGTGTATGGCAGGTTAAAAAATGGTAGTGTCTACGATGATGATGATGATAATGATGGTATGGTTCAGATGAGGGGATTTTGATGGCAGGATGGTGGTGGTGTGGTTGTGATGATGGCAGTAGTGTGGTTATACTGGTGAGATTAGGATGACGAGACTGGTGGTGTAACAGAATGGGCCAGGCAATGTTAATGTAGGGTGGTTGTGGTGGTGTGGAGGTACAGTGGTGAAGTGGTGTGGCTACAGAGTGGAGTGAAGGAAATGAGGGATGTAGTTATGATGAAGATGGTGATAATGTGGTGGCCTAGTGGAGTTATGATAGGGAAATGCAAATGAAGTGGTGACGAAGGTGTGGATGTTACGTGGCAGGTATAGGATGGTTGTATAGTTATGGAGTGGTGACGGATGTGTAGATGTGACGTGGGGTGTGGTGTGGTTTGCACTGGTGTGTGGAGTGGTGTTGGAAGTGTAAATGTGACGCGGGGTGTGAGAAGTGTAAATGTGACGTGTGGTTGTTGAGTGGTGACCAAAGTGTAGATGGGATATGGGATGTGGGATGGTTGTATGGTTCTGGAGTGGTGACGAAAGTGTGGATGCGAAATGGTAGGTGCGGTGTGGTGACATGGTTGTGGAGTGGTGACAAAGGTGTGGATGTGGGGTGGCAGGCGGTGGTTCTGGAGTGGTAACACGCTGAAGGTGTAGTTGTGGAGGGGTGGTGGTGATGGAGGTATATAAGGAACATACGTTTGATAGCTTCCTATGCCATGAGCATATGGCTCTTACTGAGGATGATGCATTTTCAGAAGGCTAGTGTGTAGATATGGTAATGGTCAAGGAAAGTATGGTAATATTTGAAGAATTATGGCAGTGGGTGGAGAGGCATGGCAGTGACTGGAGAAGCATGGTGATGGTGGGGATGTATGGAAGTGGTCGGAATTTAGGGTGGTCGTGGATGTTTGGTTGTTGTGGGACATGTATGGTAGTGGTGGGAGATGTTTGGTAGTGACATCGCTACACCTGCACTCCACACCTGTAACACCCACCCCAACCCTTACCTTTCATCCTTCTAACCTCTCATCTTTACCCATTCGCCTCTTAAATCCCCGTTTGTAGTTATTTTTCAGACTCTTCCTGTCTTCCTTTATAATTCTTCACCTTGCACTGTTCTTTTTCCAGTCTTCACTTGTATGTCATTTTTATTATCTTGTTTCTTTCATCTTTTTCTCTTGTGTTTCCCAGTTACTATTTTTTTCAGCCTTTGTCTATCGTTCTTCCCATCCGTTACGCATTTTTGCCTTGGCCTCTTGTAATCCGCTTTTTCCTATTTTTAAGGTCTTCCCCCTAAGAGTTATTTGTCAATATTTTTTTCAACCTTCGTTCACTAAAAATTCGTTTGTATTATTTTAGCTTTTTCATTATTATTCTCTGCCAATCACGGCTCTCTCTCTCTCTCTCTCTCTCTCTCTCTCTCTCTCTCTGTATATATATATATATATATATATATATATATATATATATTGGACGAGGAGGTAATAGGCAGGCACGGTGTCGGGGAGAGGAACGCTGAGAGTCAGATGGTTGTTGATTTTTCAAAACGGATGGAGATGGCTGTAGTAAACACTTATTTCAAGAAGGAGGAGGAGCACAGGATGACGTATAAGAGTGGGGGAAGGAGGTCGCAGATAGATTATATCCTATGTAGGAGATGCAATTTGATAGAATTCAGTGATTGTAAGGTAGTGCCAGGGGAGAGTGTAGTAAGACAGCATAGGGTGTTGGTTGGAAAGATGAGTCTGAAAGTGAAGACTAGGAGGAAAGTGAGAGCTGAACCAAGGATTAGGTGGTGGAAGCTGAAGGAGCAAGACTTCAGTAGTAAATTTAGGGATGAGGTGAGCCAGGCTCTCGGAGGCAGGGAAGACGAGGAGGGATGGGCAGTTATCCCAGAAGTGGTGAGGGAGACACCCAAGAAGGTACTTGGGGTGACATCGGGACAGAGGAGAGAAGACAAGGAGACTTTGTGGTGGAATGAGGAAGTACAGGATAGCATAAATAGGAAGAAGCAGGCAAAGAAGAATATGGATAGACACAGAGACGAAGCAAGCATTCGGGAATATAAGGAGACTAGGAACATAGCCAAGAAAGAGGTTGCTAAGGCAAAAGAAAATGCATACCAGAAGCTGTACGAGAAGTTGAATAGTAGAGAAGGGGAAAAAGACCTGTACCGATTAGCCAGGCAGAAAGACAGAGCCGGGCGGGATGTGCAGCATGTTAGAATGATTAAGGATGCAGATGGCAATGTACTGACAAGTGAGGAGAGTGTACTAAGAAGGTGGAAGGAGTATTTCGAAGAGTTGATGAACATAGAAAATATGAGAGAGGGAAGGTTGGAAGAGTTGGAGGTAGTGAGTCAGAAAGTGCTAGAGATCAGAAGAGAGGAAGTGAGGAATGCCATGAAGAGGATGAAGGATGGCAAGGCAGTGGGCCCAGATGGTATACCAGTGGAAGCATGGAGGAGCTTAGGAGAGATGGCTGTGACGTGGTTTACCAGATTGTTTAACAAAATCCTGGAGGGTGAGAGGATGCCGGAGGAGTGGAGAAAAAGTATTCTAGTTCCGATTTTCAAGAACAAGGGTGATGTGCAGTGCTGCAGCAACTACAGATGTATAAAGCTGATCAGCCATGCAATGAAGATATGAGAAAGAGTGGTGGAAGCTAGGCTGAGACGAGAAGTGAGGATCTGCGAGGAGCAATTTGGTTTCATACCAGGGAGAAGTACTATAGACGCCATATTTGCTTTGAGAATGGTGATGCAGAAGTACAGAAAAGGCCAGAAGGAGTTGCATTGTGTGTTTATAGACTTGGAGAAGGCTTATGATAGGGTACCGAGGGAGGAACTGTGGTACTGTATGAGAAAGTCAGGAGTGGCAGAGAAGCACGTGAGGGTGGTGAAGGACATGTACGACGATAGTGTAACAGCAGTGAGATGTGCAGTAGGAATGGTAAAGGTTTCAAGGTGGAGGTGGGATTGCATCAAGGATCGACTTTGAGCCCCTTCTTGTTTACAATGGTGATGGACAGATTGACAGATGAGATCAGACAGGAGCCTCCGTGGACAATGATGTTTGCGGACGACATTGTGATATGTAGTGAGAGCCGGGAGGATGCTGAGGCAGAGCTTGAGAGATGGAGATATGCACTGGAGAGAAGGGGAATGAAAGTAAGCAGAAGCAAGACTCAGTACATGTGTGTAAATGAGAGAGATGACAGGGGAACCGTGAGGCTGCAAGGTGTAGAGGTGGCAAAGGTAGATGAATTCAAATACTTGAGATCAACTGTACAAAGTAACAGAAAGTGTGGTGGAGAGGTAAAAAAGAGAGTGCAGGCGGGATGGAGTGGGTGGAGAAAGGTGACAGGAATGATCTGTGACAGAAGGGTCTCTGCAGAAATGAAGGGGAAAGTTTATAAGACTGTTGTAAGGTCAGCCATATTGTACGAAATGGAGACAGTACCACTGACAAAAAAACAGAAGGCACAGCTGGAGGTAGCAGAACTGAAGATGTTGCGTTTTTCACTAGGAGTGACGAGGTTGGAAAAAATTAGAAATGAACATATTAGAGGGACAGCACACGTAAGTCAGTTTGGGGACAAAGCTAGAGAGACGAGACAGATGGTTTGGACATGTGCGGAGGAGGGATGAGGAGTATGTCGGGAGGAGGATGCTGGAAATGGAGTTACCAGGCAGGAGAAAGAGAGGAAGGCCAAAGAGAAGGTTTATGGATGTAGTGAAGGAGGACATGCGGGTGGTAGGTGTAAGAGAAGAAGATGCAGAAGACAGATTAAGATGGAGACGGGTGATATGGAGACGGGTGATCCGCTGTGGCGACCCCTAAGGGGAAAGCCGAAAGGAGAAGTATATATATATATATATATATATATATATATATATATATATATATATATATATTTATATATATATATATAGAGCTATATACTATATATATATATATATATAGATAGATAGATAGATAGATATAGATATAGATATAGATATATATATAGATAGATAGATAGATAGATTTTCTTGGTATATCACTATTGATTTAGTATGTTTCAACCATTTGTAAAAAAAAAAATTCAACTTTCTGTGTCTGTGTCTCTCTCTCTGTGTCTCTCTCTCTCTCTCTCTCTCTCTCTCTCTCATTTTTTCTTGGTACAGCCTATCACTATTGATTTAGCATGTTTCAACCATTTGTAAAAAAAATTATTCTTTCAACGAATGCCTCTAGCAGTTGTTTCACCATTTTATTATTTATTCAAAGCTAATGTGTGTGTGTGTGTGTGTGTGTGTGTGTGTGTGTGTGTGTGTGTGTGTGTGTGTGCGTGCGTGCGTGCGTGCGTGTGTGCGTGCGTGTGTGTGTGTGTGTGTGTGTGTGTGTGTGTGTGTGTGTGTGTGTGTGTGTGTGTGTGTGTGTGTGTGTGTGTGTGTGTGTGTGTGTGTGTGTGTGTGTGTGTGTGTGTGTGTGTGTGTGTGTGTGTGTGTGTGTGTGTGTGTGTGTGTGTGTGTGTGTGTGTGTGTGTGTGTGTGTGTAAGTATGTGTGTGTGTGTGTGTGTGTGTGTGTGTGTGTGTGTGTGTGTGTGTGTGTGTGTGTGTGTGTGTGTGTGTGTGTGTGTGTGTTGTGTAAGAGAGAGAGAGAGAGAGAGAGAGAGAGAAAGGTAACAGCAGCATCCCATCCCTAGAGGTGAGGCCTCACGCTATGGACTCTAATACGCCGGGATTACTGAGATGTGGGGGACACAGAGGAAAAGAGATCATTCACCATACAGGCTACTTTCCAGCACTACCTGCCTTCACCTACTCAGTCAAATTTTACCTCTCCTCCTACACGTCTAGCATTACCTCGCCATCATTACACGTCTATCCACCTCTCTCTCAAGCAGGTCTCTTCGCGATAAGTAAGTTGTAGACATCCGTTCAGCGCTTCCTATCTCTCACTAGCTTCCTTTTGCTCCGCAATGTCTCTCCACCACTACTGCATCATCATCGCCTACCTTCACTGTGCAACACAGGGAGACAGTTCAGAGGGAACCTCCCTTCTCTAATTAGCTCCCTTCTCTTCTTTCTTTCTCTAATATCACTTCTTTCTCAACAATCATTGTATCTCTCCACCACTGTCTGTCTCTACAATCTCTCTTCATCAAGCAACAGAAGGCGGGATGTTCATTCAGTACCTCCCTTTCCCTTCTACCCTCCTGTCCTCTACGTCTACCTCTCTCTACCACCACCACCAATGCCGCCTTCCACCGTTCTTTGCAGCCACCATCACCACTCCCACTCCACCATTCGTTACCACCACCAGTACTCTCCGCCATCTCCACCACTTTTTTTTCTAACATAAGCTCGCATAACGCACATATGTCCGACGTCTAGCGATGCAGGTACAAATGAAAAGAGAGAATGAAAATAGAAGCAAGAAAAATGGAAGGAAAATGTGGAAGAGGAGAAAAAGAAGAAAAGTAGAATTAGGAATAGAAGACAAGAAGAAAATAATGAGGAAGAGAGACCAAGAATATAAGTGAAAGAGAATGAGTTGACAACAGAAGAGAATGTGGATGAAAGGAAAAAAAATTACGAGGAAAAAAAAACGAGAAAATCAGGAAGGAAAAGAATTTGAAAGTGGTGAACCATGAAGAAAATGATGAAGAAGAAAAGAATTTGAAAGAGATGAAAATGGGGAAGGGGAGAACAAGGAGCGTAATGAGCAGAGAACAGAGAAAAAGTAACTGTGTGAGGGAAGTTGTGGGGGGTCGAAGGAATGAGAGGAAGAGAGAGGAGGAAATAAGGAGACTCTAAAGAGATAAGGAGGAGGAAATAAGACAAAGAGAGAAAGCCAGCAGAGAGGGACGGGGAACAGGATGGGACAGGCAGTAGTGACAGGCAGTTGGAAGGGACAGACAGCAAGAAATAGAAAGATGAAGACACAGCAGGAAAGGAGACAGCAGGAAGGGACAGGCAGCAGTAAGATACAAGTAAAGACAAACAGTAGAGAAAGACAGCTGAAAGGAATAGGTAAGGACAACCATCAAGAAGAGACAGACAATAGGAAAGGACAGACAGCAGGAAGGAAGACAGCAAGAAAAGATGAAGAGCAAAAAGGCAGAGGTAGGGAAAGACAGTACGGACAGACAGCCGCAAAAGATATGTATGAACAGCCATCAAGAAAAGACAGGCAAGAGACAGGCAGAGTGAGGCAAGGCAGGTCAAGGTACGTACAAGCGTGTTTATCTTAATAATGGGTCCTGCGGCTTATCTCACCACGTCCCTTACTAATACAACACGGCTCAGACTCACAAACACACCATGAGTTCCCTCAAGTAACTTTGGATTGTTTTTGAAGGATGCACTATGAAAGGAGAACGAAAATCTTTCCATTTCTCTTTCATCTTGCAAAAACAAGCTTGTGATCATATGCCTGTCATAACTAAGTGCAGAGTCGTTCACTGTTTCATGTTCGTGCAAAATAAATCAAGATCAATCCCTTGCTGTGTGTACGATTAGTTTTTGCAGAAGAAAAAAGAAAAGAAGTGAAGAACCATCCTATGTATCGTGAACTCGAAAAGAAAAGTTCCCTGTCGTAACTTAGTACTATTTTTTTTCCAGTAAGGACAGGTAAAGAAGAGTGTAGAATATTCCCACCTCTCTTATATTTCCAGCAAAAGCAGGTCTTAGGTACGAGAAGAAAATTATCATCATTCCATATGTAACTCTAGTACCATATATATTGTCACTGGCGTAGTTACCCCAGTAGCGAATGGGTGAAATAAAAGATAAGATGATAATGAAAGGAGAGAGAAGCGAGCCGTTAAGAACATTAAATCTTTTCTCTTATCAGTTTTGCTGCCTGTAAAGGGTAACCCTAGTCCCCACCTGTATTTACCCAGGGGTCAACTTTTGCCTTCTCGACTGATAACACACCAGATGTTTTTCTCACAAATTATGCTGAAGATTCCTCTTGTCCTTGAAATACTGGGTGTGACATAATGTGGGAGGAGCAAAGTAGGGATGTTTGCCAATTAGAAGCCTAAATGGTGCTTTCATCACGTTCTTGATGGCACGCAATTGGTTCTGTGTGGAGTGTATGAGGCCCTCATTGGTAGCAGGTGCCTCTATTGTTTCTGTATGGATGGAGATTATTTTTAAGACATCCTAGTGGTTAATTAACTGAGAGAGGTGGAGTAAGTCTCCTTTATAGGTCGAGGAAAATGTGAAGAGACACATTTTTGTCTCTTTTTGTACAGACACACATTTTGTCTCATTTTTTTGTACACACATTTTTGTACACATTTGTACACATTTACTGTCACGTTACACTTTAGTCACATTGTGTTGCACTTTTCCCCAACACTACTCATTACGTGACTTTGATTACAAAACACACTGTTTGTGTACCATTTCCCATTTTTGGTTCACTCCTCCATTTACACTAGTGTGTGAATTATATCTGGATTTAACCTTCGAAGTCTCCACGTTTCTTCGAGCTTTGTGAGTACTTAGCCTCCACTGAGTGTATTCTGATTAGGTAAGAAATAACTTGTTTTATAATTGTATCCTGAGGCCTATATGAATCTTCCCTTTTGTAAAACGAACCCTGGTTTCTTCTTTGGTTGTGTATCTTATAGTGTACAGTAAAGTTAAGTTAGTTTTCTTGTAAGCCTTTTGGGCTTAATTAAGGGTTAAGAGTGCACCGTAATATACACCCCATAACAATTTGGCGACCTCCTCGCCAGAATAGCTCTGTGACATAATATTGGCAACCTTGGCCACATACACAGTGCTTATTCTTACCCACTTACCTATAATCAGTAATCAAGGCCCTAATGAATGATAATAATGTGAAAACATTTTTGGATTCTAAGCCTTCCCCAACCAGAGTGAAAACACTCACAAAACACGAGCTCATATTGCTTGCTCAGGCCTTACAGTTGAGATTTCCTGCCTCAGTCACTAAGACTAAGTTACTTGATTTAATATTGGACACCATGTTTGAGCAAAGTGAGTCTCCTATAGCTAGTTCTGAGCCATTTGATACTGCACAAGGTGTTGACCCTGAGCCTATGGCATCGGAGATACCTGGCCCTAGTGATTTTTCTGCTCATGATACTGGTGACAAAGTGCAACTTGAGTTAGCCAGAATTAAGCTAAGGGAACTTGAAGTGCAAGCCAAAATGAAGAAAATAGAATTACAGGCTCAAATGAGACAAAAGGAAATAGAATTACAGGCTCAAATGAGACAAAAGGATATGGATCACGAATACAGACTGAAGCACCCTGATAGTTTACTCGGAGCTAGTAGTTCATCTGCCAAGGAATCTTTTGATGTTGCTAGGAACATTAAGCTCAGCTAGTAGTTCATCTGCCAAGGAATCTTTTGATGTTGCTAGGAACATTCAGCTAAGATGTCACTAAGTATTTCCTTATGTTTGAAAAGGTGGCAGGTCGTCTCCCGTGGCCAAAATACTCTTGGACAGTACTGCTGCAGAGTGTTCTGAAAGGAAAGGCTCAAGAGGCTTATATTACTTTATCTGTTGATCAAAGTGCTAACTATGATTGTTTAAAAGATGCCATTCTCAAAGCATATGAACTCGTGCCAGAGGCATATAGGCTTAAATTTAGATCCACCTTTAAACAGAAAGATGAAACTCATGTGGAATATGCAAGAGTACTCACAGACTTATTTGATCAATGGTTGCATTCTAAGAAAGTTGATGATTTCTGCAAACTTAAAGAATTAATAATCTTGGAGAACTTCACTGGTAAGATAGATAGGGATGTGGCTACATACCTAGTGGAGTAAGATTTAGATACGCTAGCTGAGGCTGCTATTGTAGCAGATAACTATAGGATAATTCATAAGCATGAACGTAAGCCTCAATTATTTGTTAACGGTAGGAGTGTGAACCAACCAGTTTTTGTGAACCCTTCTTCTGGTAAAGCCAAGTTAATGTCAAGTGATACTACTGGGAAACTGCAACCCCAGAGCATGTTAGTTCTACGAAAGTAAGTGAGGACAGTGTTGCCAGAGGGTCAAGAAAAAGTGTCAGGTTTTGCCAGTATTGCCAGAAAATGGGGCACTTGGAGGATTGGTGCTGGAAAAAAACGAGGGAAAAGTTCTAATGTGAAACCTATTGCTTTGGTAAACTCATGGGGATCTTTTGACACCAACAGAGAGCAGCCACCCACAGATGTTAGCGGTAGTCAGACACAATCGCGCAGGTGCATATTGTTGATAAGGCCAGAGTGGAACTGTCAGTGGTAGATAGACAGACTCCTGTAGAGCCATTGTTAGACACTAGTAAAACTGGAGCAGTGCAGCCGTCAGGTTCAGGTGAGAGTGGTGATAAGACTCCATCAGAGTGTCCTCCCCCAAGTAGTACTCAAAGTGATTCCTTCCCAGGTCATTTATTTGCTAACTTTATTTCTAAGGGGTTAGTTTCAGTTGATGGAAAAGGTGGTAAGGAAGTCATTATACTTAGAGACACAGGAGCTTCACAGTCACTAATGTTGAAGGGGATTGTTGATGTAGCTGACCCTAATGAATGTGTCTTGCTGCAGGGTACAGCTGAGTTTGTATCTGTTCCCCTAGTTGAGGTGAAGCTCCAGTCAGAGTTAGGTACTGGTTCAGTGCGTGTGGGTGTTGTTGACCTGCTTCCTGTACAAGGGATAACTTTCCTTTTGGGTAATGACTAGGTGGGAGGACAGGTGAGTGCTGTTCCCTGCATGTCAAAAACTCCCCTGAGTGGGGATAGGACTAAAGAGTTGGAAGATACATGTCCAAAATTGTTTCCCGCATGTGCTGTAACTAGAGCTATGACAGCAAAAGCCAGCCATGAGAACGTTGACAGTAATGGCATTGGCAATGCCGATGAGGATATTGGGCTTGGTGATACCTTTTTAGCCCAGTTAAATGACTCAGAGGTTGATGATTCTCCCCAGACTGATGCAAGTGCAAAGTTAGCTGATATGCAAAGATCTGATCCAGAGATTGCCACTTTAATTGACTCAGCAGTTAGAGAAGATGAATGTGAGTCTGAACTGACAAAGTGTTATTATTTATGGCCCAATAATGTGTTAATGAGATGAAGACCTCCTAGTGTGGCTCATGATAATGACTGGGAGACTGTACATCAGGTGGTGGTTCCAAGACCCTATAGGCAAAAAATTATGTCTATTGCTCATGACTCTTCTTTAGCAGGTCACTTAGGGGTAAGGAAGACTCTCTCCCGCATCTGGCAGCATTTTTACTGGCTTGGAATCCGTCGAGATGTCTCTCGGTTCTGTATGTCATGTCACACCTGTCAGCTTGTCGGTAAGAGCAATAAGCCCATCCCTGCGGCTCCTTTGATTCCTCTACCTGTGTTTGAGGCCCCATTCACTAGAGTCCTTGTGGACATTGTTGGCCCTTTGCCTAAGACCTCTTCAGGCCACCAGTACATCCTCATAATATTAGACATGGCCACTAGATATCCTGAAGCCATTCCCTTGAGAAATATTTCAGCTAAATTGGTTGTAAAGGAGATGCTGACCTTCTTTACCCGTTTTGGTCTCCCTAAGGAAGTGCAGTCGGATCAAGGCAGTAATTTTAATTCCACACTCTTCAGACAAACCCTTAGGGAGTTAGGAATCTCACAGATCACTTCCTCAGCATATCATCCTCAGAGTCAAGGTGCTTTAGAGAGGTATCACCAAACTTTGAAGAGTATGCTCAGAGAACTATGTGTTAATAAAAAGGAATGGGACAAGTGTTTGCCCTTCCTACTTTTTGCAACCAGAGAGGCACCGAGCTAGTCCTTGGGCTACTCCCCATTTCAGTTAATCTTTGGCCATGAAGTAAGAGGTCCTCTTAAACTCCTCAAAGAACAATGGGTCAAGGATGATGACCAAATTAACTTGCTAACCTATGTGTCAAAATTTAAAGAAAGACTGGCCTATAGTATGGAAGTAGCCAGGGCACACTTGGAGTCCTCTCAGGGGAAGATGAAGAGGTGGTATGACCACTCTAAGAAAGTTAAGCATAGAGTGTTTCACCCAGGCGATCAAGTTCTTGTCTTGCTTCCCATTCATGGTCAGCCGCTGCAGGCAAGTTTTGCAGGCCCTTATCTAGTGGAAAAGAGGGTAGGTGATGTAAATTATGTCATTTTAACTCCAGACCCGAGGAAGGAACGAAGATTGTGTCATATAAATATGTTGAAGAAGTACCACAGGCGAGACGTGGATCCCCCTAGTGCTGCATGCGTGGTGTCAGCTGTCGAGTTTGCAGACCTCCCTAGTGCCACATGCATGGTGTCGGCTGTCGAGTTGGCGGAGGACGAGGGCTGCCCTTTGACTTTGAACCAGATGACCAGTTGGAGAGAAAACCAGGAAGCTTGGAGTACACTGACTGATAAACTCTCCCACTTGACTGAGAGCAGTGTGCTGAGTTTGTTGCCCTTCTCAGGAAGTTCCCTGATGTCTTCCGGGACACCCCAGGACAGATGGAAGTGGCACAGCACGATGTGGACATTGGAGATGCCAGCCCTGTAAATCAGTCCCCCTACCGGGCTAGTCCTCAGAAGCAGACCATCATTCGAGAGGAGCTGAACTACATGTTGCAGCGGGGGTTAATCGAGTCCTGTCAAAGTGAGTGGTGCTCCCCGGTCATAGTGGTTCCAAAACCCGATGGGGCACATCGCTTTTGTATTGATTATTGTAAAGTCAACTCCCTTACCAAGACTGATACTTACCCACCTCCTAGAGTAGATGATTGTGTGGACGCGATAGGCAGTGTTAAGTTTATCACAAAATTAGATTTAATGAAGGGATTAAGCAAGTCCCACTCACAGAAATGGCCCAAGAAATTTCCTGTTTTGTGGTCAGTGGCAGGACTTATAAATTTAAGGTCATGCCCTATGGTATGAAGAATGCTTCTGCCACCTTCCAAAGGCTGATGAATGATCTCACCATGGATGTTGAGAACTGTGTTACTTACATTGATGATGTTATTTTTAGCAACACCTGGGAACAACACTTGAGCCAACTAGATGCCTTCCTTCAGAGACTGTCCTCTGCTAATTTAGTGCTTAATTTAGCTAAATGTGAATTTGTGAGGGCTCGAGCGCAGTACCTAGGTTATGTGGTCGGTTTAGGCCAAGTGGGTCCACCTGATGTTTAAGTTCAGGCCATAGTCAATTCCCCCCAACCCAAAAATAAGAGAGAGTTGCAACGATTCTTGGGTATGGTAGGGTACTACAGACGTTTTGTCCTGAACTTCTCTGATCTTTTAGCTCCCCTCACTGATTCGTTAAGAAAAGGAGTCAAGTATGAGTGGAAGCCAGAATGTGAGGAAGCCTATTCTAAAGTCAAAGCCATCCTGTCAAGTCACCCAGTGCTTTAAGCTCCCAATTTTGATAAACCCTTTAAATTAGCTGTTGATGTCAGTGGCCTAGGGGGCTGGCGCAGTTTTCCTTCAGGATAATGATGAAGGCTTTGGGATGCCTGTGTGCTATTTTAGCAAAAAGTTCAATAAGGCCCAGAGAAATTATTCAACTACAGAGAAAGATCTCCTTTCACTCATACTTGCCCTTCAACACTTCTCTGTATATGTTAGTCCAGGGTCAGGTGATGTTGTCGTGTACACTGATCACCACCCTCCAAAATTTTTGTCCTGATTTAAGGACAAAAATCTTAGATTGACCCGCTGGGCCCTATTTTTGCATGCATACTCCCTTGATGTAAGACATGTAAAATGTGTTACTAATGTTATAGCAGATTACCTGCCCAGAACTTGATTGTACAGTATCCAGAAGTTTCCCCTTGGGAAATTTCTTCACTCAGGAACGGAGGTGTCACTGGCGTAGTTACCCCAGTAGCGAATGGGTGAAATAAAAGATAAGATGATAATGAAAGGAGATAGAAGCGAGCCGTTAAGAACATTAAATCTTTTCTCTTATCAGTTTTGCTGCCTGTAAAGGGTAACCCTAGTCCCCACCTGTATTTACCCAGGGGTCAACTTTTGCCTTCTCGACTGATAACACACCAGATGTTTTTCTCACAAATTATGCTGAAGATTCCTCTTGTCCTTGAAATACTGGGTGTGACATAATGTGGGAGGAGCAAAGTAGGGATGTTTACCAATTAGAAGCCTAAATGGTGCTTTCGTCACGTTCTTGATGGCACGCAATTGGTTCTGTGTGGAGTGTATGAGGCCCTCATTGGCAGCAGGTGCCTCTATTGTTTCTGTATGGATGGAGATTATTTTTAAGACATCCTAGTGGTTAATTAACTGAGAGGTGGAGTAAGTCTCCTTTATAGGTCGAGGAAAATGTGAAGAGACACATTTTTGTCTCTTTTTGTACAGACACACATTTTGTCTCATTTTTTGTACACACATTTTTGTACACATTTGTACACATTTACTGTCACGTTACACTTTTGTCACATTGTGTTGCACTTTTCCCCAACACTACTCAATACGTGACTTTGATTACAAAACACACTGTTTGTGTACCATTTCCCATTTTTGGTTCACTCCTCCATTTACACTAGTGTGTGAATTATATCTGGATTTAACCTTCGAAGTCTCCACGTTTCTTCGAGCTTTGTGAGTACTTAGCCTCCACTGAGTGTATTCTGGTTAGGTAAGAAATAACTTGTTTTATATCCTGAGGCCTATATGAATCCCCCCTTTTGTTAAACGAACCCTGGTTTCTTCTGTGGTTGTGTATCTTATAGTGTACAGTAAAGTTAAGTGTTTTCTTGCAAGCTTTACCTTATCCCTTTGGGTGCTTAATTAAGGGTTACGAGTGCACCGTAATATAAACCCCCATAACAGTATATATATATATATATATATATATATATATATATATATATATATATATAGATAGATAGATAGATAGATAGATATAGATATAGATAGATAGATAGATAGATGTATAATTCCTATCATGAGCCACACCCATGGCTTGAACTCAGAGCAAACAGGGGCGGCTTCCGGATGTCTTGGCGTTAATATTTCACAGCTTGTCTTGGCCTATGATGATCAAGGACCATACACGTTTGCCTCCCAAGCTTCGCAAAGAATGCTTCCATAATTGTATGAAAATATAACTCCTTGAATCAGTACGTCAGAAGAGAAGTGCCATTCACGAGCAGAATAGAGTACTGTGCAGGTAGAAAGCAAATAATAAAAAAGTCATCTTAAATTTACTAACATTTATAACCCATACACTTTGGAAGACATACGTGTGTGTGTGTGTGTGTGTGTGTGTGTGTGTGTGTGTGTGTGTGTGTGTGTGTGTGTGTGTGTGCACGCGCATCCCAATGCCAATCCCCCAAAGCCAAATTCTGAGGAAACTGTCAGAGATTCCTTTTATGACTCTTTGGATGCTGCCATTCACTCAGTACCACCTAATGACAAACTGATCCTGCTTGGATATTTTAATGCCATAGTAGGAAAAGATAATCACCTCTGGCCAGGCATTATAGGCCGCCAAGGTGTTCGTAACATGAACAACAATGGCCTTAGACTGCTACCCTTATGCACAGAGCACAGTCTGATCATCACCAACACCACTTTTCAATACAAGAATAAATACAACATCATATGGATGCACCCACGATCTAGATATTGGCACCTGAATGACTATCATTGTAAGGAAGCGAGATCTAAGAGAAGTTCTCATAACCTGAGCTATGACAGGTGCTGAGGCTTAACAGACCATAACATTATAGTTAACAAACATGGACAAGTCATATGCCAACAAATGTGCTGCACATCGTCCACCAAGAAACTAAACTGTAGTTTAAAGGCTGTGGCAACTTACACCTTTCGCAACAGTATTACAGACAAACTCTCTCAGTGCCCACCACTTGATCCAAACAACAATGCAACAAACCTAGATGTAATGTGGCTACATATTAAGACACTGCCCCGGAGCTCTGCAACAGAAGCCCTTGCCTTCTCCACTCACTTCCATAAAGGCTGGTTTGATGAATATGTTGAGGGCATACATGACCTTCTTTCAGTGAAGAACAGAGCACATACCAAATGATTGGCTCATCCTAGCTCTTTAACCCTAAAAACTGAAATTCCAGAATCTCAGAAGTGAAACCCAGAGAAAACTGCGTGACAAATGGTGGACCAAGCAAGCAAAAGAACAACAAAAACTGGCCGATATTAACGTCCAACATTGGTTCTACAAGTCCATTAAAACCGTCTGTGGGCCAGCCAAACACAACATAATCCATGTTCAATCAACCAAAGGAGAGCTCCTGAAAGACAAGCAAGCAGTCCTAGAAAGATGGGTGCAACATTTCAACACCTTACTGAATCCTAGAAAAACAGTGGAGCACAAAATCCTTGATAACATCCCAAATGCTCCTCATGCGGGAAATCTTAATGACCAACTTAAATTTGCAGAGACTGTTCATGCAATCCAATCTCAATAAAAATAACAAAAGCCCTGGCACTCATGGCATGCCATCAGAACTGATCAAAGAGGGTGGCCAGTTACTTCACCAGCATTTCCATAATCGTATACTACTATCTGGAACCAAGAACAAATTCCATCTGAATGGCATACTTCTTGTATTATAGCCATCCACAAGAAGACAGGGAACCATTCAAACTGTGATTACATTAGAGGTATCTTTCTCCTTGTTAATGCCAGCAAAGTATTAGCCAAGATAATGTTATCCAGACTGACAAAACATCTGATTGAGTCAATACTTCTTGAAACATAATGTGGATTTCGGGAGGAACGAAGCACCTGTCACGTGATCTTTGTTGACCGACAGATACAAGAGAAATGCAGCTAGCAGAACGTGACTTGTATGTTGTATTCATCGATCTTACAAAAACATACGATACTGTCAGCAGAGAACTTTCATGGAATGCTCTTTCAAAACTTGGAATTCCCAGTAAATTTCCTACCATCCTAAAGAGCCTGCATGACAACATGAATGGTCGTGTGTCCATAAGTGAGAGCAAATCTGAACCCTTCAATGTGGATGTGGGTGTAAAGCAAGGATGTGTCCTGCCTCCTGTCATTTTCAACATCTATCTCACTGCAGTCACCCGTTTACGTCACTAGCAAATGAACCCTGATAATGGAATAAAAATCCAGTTCCGTTTAGATGGCTACTTATTTAATCTCAGACGTCTTCAAGCAAAAACAAAGACTAAAATACTGTAGCTAATTTCCTACAGCCGGAATATGCTGATGACTGTGCTGTCCTTGCACATACCCGAGAAGCCCTACAACATTGTTTCACCCTCGTTTCCAACATAGACCATGCAATGAGGCCCCAAATAAATGTCAATAAGAAAGAAATATTATCTCAGGGATACAATGCAGCACAGCATATTGCATTTCTGATTAAAGGCGAGAATATAAAACTTGCTCATAACTCAATCCCTGACTAAGCTCCTCATTCGATTACTTTCTATCATTCATATTCCAGTGCACACTTACTCTACCTCATCAACCACCTCCTTTTCTTCTTCATTCACACTCATTAACCCACTGCCTGACTTAATTTCTCACTTGCTTACTTTCTCTCATTTGTCTCCAGGTGCTCATTTCCAGTCTTCTTCCAGGAACCTTTTAAACTCTCTCTCTCTCTCTCTCTCTAAACTTCACATCTTAAGAGCGACCTATCAGCGGTATATAATCGTGTGATAATGTCAAGAGGAACAAGTGGTCTTTGTTTCATGAACTCACCACTTCACACTGCCCTCATACTATCTACATACTGTTATTATGCTGATCTTGGACTATCCTCATATTGTCCATACACTGCTCGAGTACTGTCTTTACACTTCTCATACAGCTATTATACTGATCTGATGTCCTCATACTGCCCATCCATTGTCCTCGTGCTGTCTTTACGCTGTCCTCATAGTGCTGTTATAGTGATGTGATATTGTCCTCATACTGACCATACACTGCCCTCATACTGTCCTTACACTGTCCTCATACTGGTACTGTACGGATCTGATACTGTTCTTATACTGCCCATAAACTACCTTCATTACACTCAGTCAAGAATTGTGCTTTGGGACTTGTTATAACCTCACCACTTAACAGTACTCTCATACTGCTCACATCTCACTTCACACTGCCCTCATCCTCACTCACAACACTTTACACTACACTGTCCTCACCTCCGTGACGACAGACATATTGGGGATAGATATTTAACAAAATCTGACAGCCTACTACATTCCTACTATTTTCCTCCATCCTACCCACTCCTCATCTATTCCTTTCACAGTCTTTCTCTACCCCTGATTCTCCATCCTGTCCTTGACAACGCCTTGTACTTCTCTCCCTCTCTCTTTTCTTCAATAGTCCTCCATTCCACCCACCACACATAAACTCCTATTCCTGTCTCTTGCTCCCATTCCATAACTAACACCTGCTAGGGTCCTGTCCCCTGTAATAAGCAGGTTACACCGGGCCAACAGGTGCCGGCATAAAAAGCAAAAGAAGACGGGAACGTGAATAGAATGGCAGTGTCCGGGAAAGAGCATTATATTCAGTGGAAAACAGAGAAAGTGGAGGAGAATACGGAAGAGGTGGGCAGGGTAGGTGAAAGAATGAAGATGGTACGTGACAGGAATAGAACGCAGTGCAAAGGGAGAAGGGAGAGAGTTTTTTGAAGAAAGGTAGGAGGTAAATGTGTGTGTGTGTGTGTGTGTGTGTGTGTGTGTGTGTGTGTGTGTGTGTGTGTGTGTGAGAGAGAGAGAGAGAGAGAGGGAGAGAGAGAGAGAGAGAGAGAGAGAGAGAGAGAGAGAGAGAGTTGTAAGCAAACATGTACTACTGAATTCATGCAAATATATATTGAAAATATTTATACCCAAATCCAGTAAACGCTGGCACAAGGACAAGTTTGATCCTCCAGCAAACGCATGCTTCTTGGTTCTTGGTACGAGTAGTTGCACAAGTTGTTCTGATCCATCACCCTTATAATCAAGGCTGTAATGATAACCTAATCCAAGCGATTCCGGACAATACTGATGGAAACCAATATAGCGAGACTGGCGATGACAAACAGGAAGTACCGAGAGGATGACAGATGCTGAGGAAAAGAGGAAACTGAAGTCCTGATTGGCTTCCTCCAGGGTGACACCGAGGTGGAAGTGAGGCGAGAAGAGCAGGATATGAGAGAGAGAGAGAGAGAGAGAGAGAGAGAGAGAGAGAATGAAGAGACAGCTCTCAAAGTTTGCAGCTGAGTAAGAGTGCAGGGCGGTAAAGCTGGGGGAATGAGTGGGAAGGGAAGAATGATGATGGGAGAGTGAGAGGAGGAGAGGAATGAAGAGGAAAACAAGAAAAGAGGTGACGCAATATGGGTGTAAAATGAAGAAGAAAAAAGAAGAAAAGAATGAGGAGGATGAGGAGTATAAGAAGAGAACAAAAGGAACAAGAACAGGAACATTGTGAAGCCCTACCCCACAGCAGGAGCCTATATGAAACCAAGAGGTTTACAGCCACAGAAAACGCAAAAAATACCGTACCAGTAAAACGCCTTTATCGGTGAGGTGCGAGCGAGGCCATTTAAATCCGAAAGCATTGAAATGTCGCCTTACATCCCGAGGATGCCTAGAGTATATTAATGGCTGTCAACCCACAAAGTTCCATGCCTTTATGACAAACTGTCTGGCCCGTGGCCCTGTTTAGAAGATTTTCGACATGTTGCACTTGGCGAGAGTCACGTGCCACGTGCACCGCCTGGGTGTGATGATATTTGTCAAAAACAAATATCACAGAATTGGCTGTCATATGGTGCAAACCACGCAGAGATCGGCGCTGTGATTGTTGAGATATAAGCCTCTCAAAAGCGTTAAGGTCGGGCCAGGCCGGTTCGGGCCAGGCAGGGCCAGGCAGGGCCGGCTTGGGCCAGGCTGGGTCGGGCCGGGTTGGGCCGCTCATATGTAAGAAAACGCCGCTACCTGACAAGAGACTCGCGAGGGTTTCACCCTTGCTCGCAGTTGAGCACTGGGATGATTTCTTTAAAAGTATCCTAGTTAGCCCAATAACCCTTTTCTGTAACGCTTCCGGACGCTCGCGGTTGCTAGGCAACAATTCCTCTCAGAACCACTTCCTCCGTCTCATCCGCCTCCATCATCTACATCAGCCTGAGAAGAATGCGTGTCTCAGCCACTCTGTCGAGTGGAAAAGTGAATGGGGGTAAAACAAAAAATATGTATCACTGAGCAGAAAATGGGAATACAAGAAATGAGTACGGCATGAGAGACACAAAGATAAGATAAATTTGAGAAGAATGAAGAAAGAAAGAACTGGGAGGAAATGAAGGAAGGAGAGAAAATAAGTAAAGAAGAGAAAGAGCAGGACGAGGGGAATGGAGAAGAGGAAAGAGATAAATGAGGAAGGAGAGAGAAAGGCTATCAATACCCTTGAGTCGAAAGATGAATGCAAGAGGAGGACTCAAAAAGGGAAGGACATTATCTAGGGAGGAAAAGAAGGATGTGAGACAGGGACAGGAAAATAGCAGTAAAAGACAGAAAGCAGAATGGGACAGGCAGCATAATGAGAGACAGCAAGAAGGGAAAGACAAGAGGAAGGGACAGACAGCTGGAAGGGATAGACAGCAAGATCAGACAGACAGAAGGAAGGAACAGACAGCAGGAGAGGACAGACACCAGGAAGGGACAGACAGAATGAAGGGACAGACAGCAGAAAGGGACGGACGGCAGGAAGGGACACAGCAGAATGGAAGAAACAGCAGGAAGGAACAGACAGCAGGAAGGAACAGACAGCAGGAAGGAACAGACAGCAGGAAGGAACAGACAGCAGAGAGGGACAGACAGCAGCGTGGGACAAAAACACATATGAACATTGGGACCTCACACACAACTATAAAGAAAAAAGTCAACATGCACTGCACTTGTTGCTCCATTTTTATTCTAAATTTTTATTCTTCCCTTGATTCAGCTAATCCACCCGTTTACTAGTTTACTGAGGCCAGGGGGTGAGTGTAGCAGCCATCTGTTTTGCATAATTTTCTCGTTGCCACTGATATTTACGGCATCGCGACTTTTTTTTTTTTTCACCTTATTTCATTAAACTTTTTTTTTTTTACGGTCTTATTCACACCTGTAAATTTTCGGTGGCGGGTTCTTCACTCCTGGTGCCGACTGGTAAATATTCATTACGGCCTTCGACCTTTATTCTGACTACCAACCACAATTTTTTTTTTTTTTTTCGTATGCATCTTTTACTATTGTTACTGAACAGACGCTTTATATGTAGTTTAATGTAAATTTTAACTCCATAAAGATCAGGCCATTTTTTACCAGGCGAGTTTATACAGAGAATGTACTAACAACGAAGGGGTTATTGAAAGTTATATCCGACACCACTAGATGGAATAATATTCTCTGAAATGAATAAAATGGACCGCCCCCGGCATGAATAAAAAGTCATCTTTGTGAAGGGATTAAATACTCCAACAATTAAGGCCAGAGCTCTTTATTACGAGAGGCGACTAAAGAATTTTAGTGCTTCGACATTCTCCCCTCAGACGACAACCCTACCCAAAGAAACACGAGTGTATATAGCCAATCTACCCTACCCAAAGAAACACGAGTGTATATAGCCAATCTACCCTACCCAAAGAAACACGAGTATATATAGCCAAACTACCCTACCCAAAGAAACACGAGTGTATATAGCCAATCTACCCTACCCAAAGAAACACGAGTATATATAGCCAAACTACCCTACCCAAAGAAACACGAGTATATATAGCCAAACTACCCTACCCATTGAAACACCAGTGAATAATTATGGCCAAACTACACTTCCAATACAAACACCTGTGTAGCCTATATAGCCAAACTATCCTACTCATACAAACACAAATCTACATTGCCAGATTACAATGTGGCCATCACCCTTCCCTGGCACAGTGTAAACTTGAAATTCAACTCACAAACAATCCACTGTGTTTACACTGTAGTGCAGTCATCCACGCACACATGCCGTAATAAATCTACTCATTCGTGCACCATATTATCGCTACATAGACAATCCTTCCATAAAACATCATGACAAGTTTTTTTGGACCATCCGGTTGAAGTGGCCAGTTACTTGCCGTTCAATGGATTCACATTCAGAGGAAAGGGAGGTTATAACAACAACGATAATTATAACGTAAATAATACGACTGAGGTAAACAAATAAATCCGTCATTATAAAAAAATTAGTTCCACAGGTCTCTATGATACTAGACTCATTAGGTAACTGAAACGTGACTAAAATATTAATCTCATCCGCTCCCATCATTCTCTCTCCTATTCCACTATGATTAAATTCAATATAAATGTCATTTATGTAGAGGGGAGGAGGGTTAAGTTATATTAAACTCGAACCTGCCACATCATCATCATCATCATCATCATCATGACTAGTTTCTTCCTAAAAGATGGGGTTAGGATAATCTCTTCATTCGTGCAAATTATAATCAGTGGCGTAGCCAGAGGGGAGGCCGGGATGGCGCTGGCCGCCCATGAAATATACCTGACCAACCCACTGGTCACAACAAATTTTCCGAGGTTATACCCTCCCCTCCCAACCTTCTTGGGCCACCCCACAATTGGACTTCGCTACCCTTTGGTCACCCTTTTTATTTTTCTCCAGTCCTAGCTACGCCCAAGCAATTACTGCCATCCTCCAGAGGATTTTGCTCAGGTTAGCAGACTTTTTACGGACCCGTTGGAGCAAAAGCAGCCTTTACTAAGGGCTATCTTACTTTAGCTTGTATTTAACTTGGGAGAGCCTTCTCGAACTGGAGGGTTAGATGCAGCCTTCACTAACCTTCTTCAGTACAAAAGTACTTCCCACACAAAACTTTACAGCCTGGCACTACAGTCGGTCCCATCAGGATATATATTAACTTCATTCATTCATTTATCATCATATCCTGTGTTGCCCAATGAGAAGCGTAGAAGCCCGGGGCTAGGCATGTTGGTCATGACACTGAAGAAGAGAGTGAACAGCCTCACTCATCCCTGAGTGGCATTACGTGAGTATTAAACCCTAATCACCCCTTGAATATAAACCTGTCCAGACTCAATCTGGTTGAAGTGCCTTAAATACCCATTAGACCACCAGGCGCCATAATTTTGTTATATGATTACCACCCAGCGTTGTAAATGGTTTCCTGATGTACAGGAAACCATTTGGCTTGTCGCTCAGTATTGAGTCATTCAAAGACAGAAGGAAGAGGAAAGAATGAAGGAAAGAATGAAAGAGGAGGAAGTAAGGAAAGAAGGACAGAAGAGAGGAAAGGGCAGTCAGTCACCCGATAGCAGCATTACATCGAGTGAGTGGATGGTGAGCGACCCCACCTGCCTCTATATACATCACCTTTTTTTTTTTTTTTTTTTTTTTAAGTGCTCGACTCTGGGCATAGGCTTCACAGCCTGGTCCGAAGGCCCAGTAGTCCTCCTACATATCATACACCTCGAAATGTCACCACTTCGGCGCTAACACCCACCGTCCATATTGAATACATGCAAGGGCTGTCTCATACAGGCCTGATGTGTTGGTATTAGCGGGCGTACTTTTACGACATGTAGGCGGGTCTTCTGGTAGATCGGTGAAGTCTGCTTTACATGAAAATCGAATCCTTGAACTGTTCCCTGCCCCAGCAGGGATTTGAACCTGGGTCCGGTAAGACCGCAAGCCACCTCTCTACCTATTGAGCCACACTACTGTCGTTTCGTTTTCGTTTCATTTTCGTTTCGTTTTTAAAGGCTCCAACATGCTTGCATGTGTCGGCCTTGGTCACCTAATGGCGGCTCTCCACGCTGCACGATCCATTGCAGCCTCCCTGTTCAGTCCCTTAACCCTAAGGTCACACTTAATGACCTCGTCCCATGTCTTTCTCGGTCTACCCCTCACAACCCCACCCCCAATATTAACACTTCTCACCTTCCTCACCCAATTATCATCCCCCATCCTCTCCACATGTCCAAACCACCTCAATCTACCTCTCCTCATCACAACACCAATACACTCCAGTTCCATCCTACCTCTCAACTCTTCCATTGTAAACCCAACCCCTCCAGGCCTTGGACGCAGGGACGCACTGCACATCCACCTAATCATTGTCATTTCAGTACGTCTGAGCCGGCGAATGTCTTCCTCCTTCACTGCCCAGGTCTCACTACCATACAGCATTACACTCCTAACACATGCTGCATACAAAGACCCCTTAGCACGTAGGGAGAGCCCTCTCAATGTCAGGAGAGGCAAGAGCTCCCTGAACTTCTTCCAACCACTTCTCACCCTAGCCACAGAGCTAGCTCCAGCCCCACCTCCAGCACACAACATGTCTCCCAAATAACAAAACTCTTCCACACACTCAAGAGATTCACCAGCAAGTTCAATCCTTTCACGTCTGACGATCTCCACCTGCTCACCCCGGCATGCCGTACACATAAAATCAGCATTATCTCGCAGTCTACCTCTGATACCACTACATCTCTTATGCACCCATTTATCACACACACTGCACAAGATGGAATTACTTCCCACGCCCTTGTGGCAAACTGCACATGGCCACTCTCCCTCGTCTTTGACAGTACCGCCACCAACCCAAGATATCATCAATTTTGTTTTATCTGCATTTACCCTTAAACCCTTTTGCCCCATACCATCTCTCCACTTCCTAAACCTTTCCTCCGCCTCCCTTTCATTCTCTGCAATCAACACCAAATCATCAGCATACAACAACTCCCACGGGAGTCCGTTTCTAAAGTCACGTGAAAGGGCTTCAAGTACCATGATAAACAACACGGGACTCAAGACTGACCCCTGATGCACACCAACATTCACGGAAAACTCATCGCTCAAATCTCCATTCACTCTCACCTGGGTGTGAACACCCACATACATGGCCATAACCACCCTAACCAGCCACTCCTCCAAGCCAAGCTTTCTCATTGCCCACTTCACCACCTCTCTAGGGACCCTGTCAAAGGCCTTTTCCAAATCAACAAAAACAAAATAAAATAAAGGTCCCTTCTCCTACCAATATATTTTTCCTGAAGCTGTCAAACAATGAATATGGCATCAGTGGTCCCCCTACCTGGCATAAACCCAAACTGCATCTCATCAATATTCACTCTTTCTCTAATCATACCTTCTAAAACTCTCTCCATTACCTTCATTATCTGATCTAAAAGCTTTATACCTCTATAATTTCCTCTTTCCAGGGCATCACCCTTCCCTTTATACACATTTACAATTACACTCTTCAGCCAATCATCTGGGACAACACACTCATAAATAATCCTGTTTATCAGGTCAGTGACTAAACTCACCCCTATATCGCCTGAGGCCTTCAACATTTCGGCAGTCAACCCAGACACACCTGCTGCCTTCCCCACCCTCATCCTGCCTATTGCCTCATTCACAGTAGCAGTATCAATCAAAGGCCAAGGGCCAGACACTGGATCTGCTGGCTCCAAACCTTCCTGTCCCAGTCAAACTCCTCATTCAACAACCGGTTATAATGCTCTCTCCATGCATCTTTAATATCCTCACTGTTCACCACTACCCTTCCTTCATCATTCTTCACACACTGCTCACCTATGATATCCCGATTATCCCTCTTCATCTGACCTGCCACCCTAAATATATTTTTCCTTTCCCCATGATTTAGGTTATCAAGTAATTGTCTCTGTGACTCAGACTTTGCCCTGTATACCTCTCTCCTAGCCCTACGCTTGGCAGCCAAATATTCCTCTTTGCTACCACCCTTCTTCCATTCCCGGAAAAGCCTTCTTTTCTCCTTAATTGCAGCTTCTACACCCTCATCCCACCACCAAGTTACTTTATGTCTTGGTGGTCCTCTTGTCCAGCCGCATGTTACATCAGTAACTCTCAAGAAATTGTTCTTGAGGGCTCTGTACTGTTCATTAACGCCTCTGTCTACAGCTCCCTGTTCAGCCACCACTCTCCTCAACTCGCTATAGAAGGCATCCCTTACTACTTGGTTTTTCAGCTTCCATATTTTCCTCCTAGGTACATAAGTCCTCTTTTTCATCACTTGTTCTTTAAGCACCATATCACAAATCAATAGTTTGTGCTGCTGCACACACTCCTCACTTCCTATAACTTTAACATCCCTCACTAACCTCCTATCGGCCCTCCCTAACCAGAAAATAATCTATCTGACTGCTATTTCCCCCAGACTCATACGTAATTAACCTACTGTCTCTTTTCCTAAAATATGTGTTGCACACAATCATGTCCGTTGCCTCCCCAAACTCGAGTATCCTTTCCCCTTCTGCATTCCTTAGACCATATGCACATCCCCCATGCACTCCTTCATAACCTTGTGCTGCTTCACCTACATGACCATTTAAGTCCCCTCCCAAAATCACTATCTCATCATCCCGCATACCACCCACTACACGTATTAAATCATCCCAGAATCTATCTTTCTCTGATTCATCCAATCCTGCCTGTGGAGCATATGCCGATATAATCACAGCTATCTTTCTTCCCAACAGAATTTTCACTACCAATATCCTATCGCTTACTCTCAAAACATTCATAACATATTCCACCCATTTCTCCGCAACCATCACACCAACACCTCCATATCCGTCTGTCCCCCCCTGCCAAAACAACTTATAGCAACAGTCCTTCCCAACAATCTTTCTGGCTGATCCACCCCTGTACCGGACTTCCTGCAAACATGCCACATCCACCCACCTCTTACTGAATGCCTCAACGACTTCCCCTGCTCTTCCCCTCAAACTTCCCACATTCCATGAACCCACCCTCATCCCCATGGGTGATTTACTGTCCTCAGGCTTGCTTTGAAACCTTTTTTGTTTTGTCATCTTCAGTATTAATAAATGGGGACAGACACAGCACAGGTCCCACTCACTGCACAATCCCAGGTCCAGGCAATGGATCTGGGACCCCTAGCCCACCAGCTTACCAGTGGCTGTGGTAGTGGCCTCGGGGCACCCTGCCAGGACAGCTGCAGGGACACCCTCCAAGCGCGTCTTGGCACTGCAACGATCCCGCCATTATACACCCACTGATAAGGCAGCCTCCTGGGGCGCTACTCCCAGGTTCGGGCCCCTCTCTATTGGGCGGAAGCGGCAGCCTGGGAACCGCAATGCCCTGTACCCTCTAGGACAGGCCCGAGCCCCATCTCGCCCTGGACCCATGATCTATGCCGGCGGAACCCCCGCCACGCCTCCCCCCAGAAGTCCGCCACTAGGTAGCGGGGGCAAAGTTTTCTGGCTGTATGCCCTTGCTGGCGCCAACCCCTGTAACGTAGTGGGATACGTTGTGTGAAATGTAAAGTGCATGTGGTGTAGTGCATAGATAGTTAGAGAAAATGTTTGGGAGAGTATGCTGGTCTCCTCTCCATGTTACTGTCACACTGAAAAGGTCAGCAAAGGGGGATGGTTAGATAGCTAGTGAAACAGGAGCTCCAGCTCTCCCTATCACCAGCATTCCCATTCCCCCCGGGAGTACTACCCTGTTCGGCCCGTGCTACGGCCTCCTCCTGCCCTACTACATATACCCAACCACACTGCCTGACGCTACTGTTGATCTGAACAGGATATTAGTAACGGCTGGTGAATAAACTACACAGACTGAACCAACTACACTACCCTACACCCTATCTAAAACTGGGTCTAAATGTAATAAAAACTAAGAGCTACTGAACTAGCTTCATTACCCTGCCACACCCAATTTATCTGGCACTACATTTCATTGTGATACCAACCGCTGCTGTCAAGATAATACCCACACCCACTCTGGCACCGGGTATACAAGTGGTACGACTATATACGTATTGTTCTCACCTAATCTGACACTGACCTAGATTAACTGCCACTGAAACCAGCTCCACCACCCTACTGCCCACATCCAGCCCTTTGTATCCCAGTGTTGTGGGTAGGGATGGTAGGTTACTCAGGCCTAATACACAACCTGCACTTACAATTCCGCCATAACATCAGCCTAGGGGGGCGGACTGCATCAGTTAATGGATGATAGCGGACGATATAGAAGTGTATATATATATATATATATATATATATTAAATCCTACATTTATAACTGTGCGACGTAAGGGGAGAGTGAGTGAGAAGTCAGGATTCTGAGTGAAATGTCGAGGAGAGTGGGAAAGAAATGAGGTGAGTGAACGAGAAATGTTGAGATGAGGCGAGTAGATGAGGCGAGTGAGAGGTAACGCGGGTGAGTGAGAGATGAGGCCAGTGAGTGAGAGATGAGGAGAATGAATGACAGTATTAATGTGTGTGAGTGAGTGGGAGGTGAAGATATACTAAGAGGTAAGTTGAGTGAGTGAGTGAGTAGGAAGTGAAGAGGTTAAGAGGTATGAAGAGTGAGTGAGTGAGTGGGAAAGGTGAAGACTGAGAAGTAAAGAGAGTGAGTGACCGCTAAGGAAAGTATGTGATTCGTGGGGAAGGTGAGTGTGGGTGGTAGGAAGACTAACGCCCGTAGTCTTGAAACTAAAGGCAGGGGTTACCCTTGCCGCACCCGCTCGAAGTGGAAGCTTACACCTTCAACGTAAATGATAATCTTGAAGGCGTGAGAGAGCACACCTTCATGTTGGTAGGCGCGGCAAACAGTTGGTAACATTGAGTAATTTCAAAATATAAAACCTTAATGTAAAAAAAAAAATATGACAGTTTCTAAGATTGACATACAATATAATCTCTTAATGTCAGCAATTCTTACCTCTTTTATTAAGACTGGCATTTGTTCTTGAATACTATGTACAGTAGTAGTCATACAGGCTTTGGAGAACCTGTACCGTAGGAAACATTCGGTGTGACATAGCTTTAATGGGGGTTCATGCGGTCAGTAATAACCTTATGAATACGGCTTGCCTGGTCATACCGATTTCGACAACATTTCAGCCCGAAATGCTTGTTTTTGCTATTTTTTCCTCCCAGAACCCCGTAATCCCACCAGTCCCCCAATAAACTTGGGAAGGGGGGGGGGGTGTTAATTTGAAAACCAATCACGAGCACCGAAAATAAAGGTCAAAATCGTTCAGATCACACCGAAGTGCACCTGAAAAATATATTGTCAAGCCAAAACAAAATAGTGCAGACTTGTTAAAGTTTACCGAACACAAACTAGACTTGCGTAGTCCAAAATAATTGGCTGTACACGATTCGTCTGTTTAGGTAGTACTCGGCCATTATTTACTGTAGCAATCATTTCATGAACTAATCAAATTAATTACAAAAGTATCATGCACCATATCATAAACAGCTTAGTAAAAATAGTGAAAAATAAAATGGAAGTGGATACATTATCCCATCTTTGTTTTCGTCTCGTCGTAAATTAACCATCTCCAGAGAAGAGGTGAAGTCTTTTAAAACAAGAAAAATATTAAACGCTTATTTTTTTCTTTACACAATGACTTTATTATTAGATTAAAATTCCCACCACACACATCATAGGGTCCTTCAAAGTCTGCATAGTTTCCTTTGCACAAGGCTGCTATAATATGACGAAGGGGCATGCGAAGAGTTGCTAGGAGACTCCCCGCGGATTCCAGTTTTACGCTGTGGTATTCCTCTCCCGTTAACCGGGGAACGCTCTCCCCATCGTGCGTTAAGATTACTAAATGATACTGACAGGGCAAGGTGAGCGCCTGCCCACAGTTTAAGACTACGGCCGTATGTGAGCGACTGAGAGTAAATGAAAGGAGGGTGAAAAAGGGGTAAAGAAAGTGATTGAGAGGTGACATTATGAATAATTTAGTAGAGTCTCCAAAATAACAGTAACAGTAATAATATTATTAATAATAAAAATCATCATCATCATCATCATCATCATCATAACAAAAACAACATTAGGTAGTAGCTAGGAACATAATATAAGAACATGAGACGATAATTATAGTAAAGAAGTTAGGGAAATTATTGCAACTTCTTCACTACGCAGGGATATCTCCTGGGATGTACAGTACAATATCCCCTGTTGATAGGATTAAAAAAAAAAAAAAGTCGACGTAATGAAATGATTTTTGTGAAAAAGGCCGAGGAAAATGAGGGGGAGGTGAAAGTAAGAAAAAGCTGTGTGGACGACGAGGGAAAATGAAAACTGAGTAAAAGGTAAAAGAATACGGAGGGAGGGCGAGGTGATGTCAGGACAGTGAACAGGAAACAGGAAAATGTTTGAGTGCGGTGAGCTACTGACACTCTCAATGTATAATGTTTCTCTTCCATTTTACTAGCTGCTGCGTAGCGGGTAGTTAATGTTGCTAATCGTGTTTGTCTGTCTGCCTGTCTTTTTGAGCTATAACATCTCAAAACCCTGATCTGGAAATGTCATTTTTATAGGATTTTTATTGGTTATTTCTTCGATCTTTTTCTCCCCACCCCCATTCCACTGTCTTCCCTGGCTATCTAGTTCCCTTCTCTCTTCTCTAGCTCTATTGCTTTCACATTACTCTCACCTCACTCCTCATATACCCACATCTCATCCCTCTCACTGCACCTCCTTCCACCTCTCGTCACCCCTTACATCATCTCCTCTCAGTCACTCATCAAAGCAGATATCTCTTTCCCTTCCTTCTCCCTTCTATCCTCCATGTCTCTCCCTCCCTTCCGTTCTATCGCTTTTCCTTCCCTTTATCATATTTGCACCCCACCACGTATATTTACCCCTTATTCGCCCACTGTCTGACTGACTCTCCTAGGCAAACCTCAGTCTCTCTCTCCTCTTGCCTCCCTCTTCCCTCCCTCACTTATTTAGTACATACTTCCTCTCCACACCCTTTAACTTACCCCTCCCCTTCCCCTCCTCATTCTCTCCCCAAGACAAACCTCATCTTCATACACCCTCCTCCACTTCTCTTTCATCCATATAAACCCTTTTTACCACATTCCACATTTTACTATATTCCTCACTATCCCAGCCTCTCTCTCTCATTATTCACAGCTCACAAATTCTCCATACCAGGATACTCCCTCTGTATGGTCCATAAAACAGACCCCGTTCTCATAACCATGTTCTTCCCCATTTCTCTCTTGTTCATATGTACTTTTTTTTTCACATTTCCAGTTTCTTCCAATCTACCAGCGTCTCCCTCCCATTACTCACAGTCCACATGTTTGTCTTTCAATAATGACCCTTATGTAGTTCGACTTCTTCCTTCACGCCTCCCTCTCTCATGCAACCTCCCCCCCCACCTCCATTCCTCTCCTTAATCAGCTTCCCATTTTTTTCACCCACGTCATCACTGACTCTCTCTCTCTCTCTCTCTCTCTCTCTCTCTCTCTCTCTCTCTCTCTCTCTCAAACACACACACACACAATGGCACATATCCGCCTTCCTTTTTTCTTTCTTCTTTTTCTCTCAGTTCATTGTTCTCCCTGCTTTATCCCACTTCCCGGCCTCACATTCATTATCCCTTTCTCACATTCTCACACCACGTTATCCCTCGATTTGCTTCTCTGTCATTTCCTAGCACATGGATTTAATAGCTTTTGGGCTTCCTCATTCTCTTGCTCTCAGATGTATTTCCTCATCCCACACACGCATACTCTCTCTCTCTCTCGCTGTCACACTTACGCACACTATATCCCTCTTTCTTGTTCCAGCACGCTCACTCTTTTCCACTCACGCACACTCACTCTCACACACACACTTTCATCATGCTCTCCCCCATTAATCTAAATTAGTATCTGTCTCATTCCCTCATCCCCAGGTATCTCAGCCTCACACGCATGCTCGCTCTCTCACACAGACTCACTCACGGGCCCACGGCATTTCTCACTCACCCACATTAGTTCTTACTCACCCTCATTCTTACCTGTTCTCTAATCCAATAAACTCTGCCTTATATTCTCACTCCCATGTATTTTCTCTCACACTCAGACTCGCTGTCTTTCTTACATACAGTACAATCTCACTCTTTCATTCACACACATTTTCACTCCCCTTCTCTCTCTCTCACACACACACACACACACACACACACACACACACACACACGCACACACACGCACCGCACGCACACACACACACACACACACACACACACACACACACACACACACACACACACACACACACACACACACACACACACACACACACACATTCATCCCTTACTTATGAAAACTTCTGTATATTCACTGTCAGTTTCTGCATTTTATCTTCTCTTCTACAGTAGATATGAATGTCACATTCACTGTTCACTATCCTTCTTTCCAATTATTTGTTAAATGTCTTACAACGTCTTCACTTCCTCTCTCCCGGTTTTCACCCTACTTCCGTTCCTTTATTCTTACCCTCCCTCTCGGTCTCCTCTCATTCCCTTCCTTTCCTTCAATGTTCCTACTTCTTCATTTCTTCTCTTCCGGGTCTGACACCTCCCTCACTTTCCTTGATCCAGACCCCTTTTCCCCTTCTACTTCTTTTGTTATTGTCATCTCGTTTACCCTCGTTTTCTTTTCCGTTCTATCTTTATCTCTTTCTTACATCAGGCAGGCCCAACTTTCTTCCACAATTCTTCGCCTTATGCCTTCCATACGTGTCTTCCTCTTCTACATCATCCCTCATGTCACTGCTCATTTTGCCTGTAGCTCCCTCCCTGCTTCCCTCCTTCTCACATTTTCCATCCTTCCCACCATCCTTTACCCTCTAATTTCAAACATTAATAGTTTTATATATTTCTTCCGATATGTATCTCCCTCTCTATTCTACTCCATCTCACATCCCCGTTGCTTATTTCAACTCTTTAACTGTCTTTCTCTTTCTTCTTGATCCTCATACCTTATGTTCCCTCCATCCTTTTCCTTCCTACAACCCTTCCTTAATTCAATTCTTTATTCCTTCCATCATGTATCTTCCTTTCTCTTCTACCCCCCCCCCCAACATCTTTATTGTTTTCCAATCTACAGCTTATCTGCTTGCTTCGTCCATCCGTGATCTATCCAGTCTCCCTACACTTCTCCTGCAGACACCCTCCTTGCTTTCTTCCTCCATCTTTTACCTCCCTTTCCTACTCCCTCTCACATCTTGTTCTGTAGTAACCCCCTTGTCTCCCTCCCTTCCTACTCCTCCTCCCTCTCTCCTCTCCCTCATTAGCAAACCATCATTATTTTTGGCTGGTCCTCATTTCCTCTCTCCGGCAGCTCCGTATATCCTGCGCCACTGTTCATCACTTTCAAGATGTGCAAAAATTAATGATAACCCTGCCAGGGCAGACGTTGGCCACCTCTCTATACTTCAATTATTTCCTCACCTGAACTGACTCTCTCCCTTTCATTAAAAAAAGAAAAAAAAAGTGGTACGGCAGCTTCAAAAACAAGATGCTTTTGTAGAAATGAGAACAAAGAGCCCACAACATACTGAAAATCGACAGTATGCCACTGATGACAGATACACAGACTCAAATACAATTCTTAATACGTTCTACGCAGTATATAAAACAAACTCGGTAGTATAGTTTCAACAGCTTTTAAGATGAAGACAAATATTAACAATGTGGATGCACCCTTACAACAGTAGATAATTCAGACATTTTGATGAATAAGACTGATGAACTCTTAATACAGATAAATACAGTGGCTACACACAACCATGCTACAAATAATACATAAACTGAGAATTTACAATTACAGACAAAACTTCCGCCATTATCCCCTGCAGGCACTGTGTTCTACACTTAATATATATACACCTAAAATTCCCATTCTGTTTATCTGTTTGTACCCTCAAATTAGCCGAAACAGTACTTTACAGCTCAACAATTTTTGATTTAATTTACCTAAATTGCGCTGATTTAAGAATGCGTGAAAAACCGGGTGTAATGAGCCTCCGGTTACCAAAAATGTTGTTCATTAACACATGTCCATAATTATCTTGTACTGTACCTATTACACGGTAAATGCGGCGGGGTATTTCCGTCGAGTTGCATGTCTCCGCACAGAGAGAGAGAGAGAGAGAGAGAGAGAGAGAGAGAGAGAGAGAGAGAGAGAGTTTGCAGGTCTGTCTGTCCTCTTTAGAAATTAAGGAGAAGGCATATGGAGCTTTTTTAACAGCTCTGACAAGTGTAACTTCTTACGAAGAATTTAAACGTTTTAAACGTACAGTATACATTACATAAGCTGAAGTGGTTCCTCTGATGGCCAAGATTATAATTAATCAGACATACTCGTCAAAACGATGGAAAGATGGTAGCCTATTACCGTAGAATTTTTTACTTCTAAACCTTTATTATAAGGTGCAGCGGGTCGGATGGGTAGACGGATCGGTGGAATGGGTGGAAAAGGTTGGTGGGTGGGTGGGTAGTGGGAAAATAGGTCCATGGTAGGAATAGGTCCATGGAGAATATAACACTAGGGAAATGGGCCCAAGGATAAAATGGGAACCCGAGGGTCTTCTCCCACAAGAAATGGCCATCCAGGGTCCCAGGTAATGCACAATCTAAGGGTTTCACCCAGGCAACGCCAGGTACCCCTTCCATTATATAATATATTTTTTAATTCTTCCTCGGGCGTCAGATAATATATATGCTTCACATATCATTATTATTTTGCTTCTTACTGCCATCGCAAAAATACTTCGTGTAACACCTTCCATCACCACAGTCGGTAGGGAAGTACTGATGGTTGACAGTACCAATGAACGGCATCAGCCACTCCCATACAATCCCCTTCCAGGTTTAAAGGTCAGAGGCTTAGCTATCATAGTCCAAAACATGTATGGGTAGATGACCTGCCTACGACCCTTGTGGCATTACAGAAACACCTTCGAGAGCCTCTTGGATGTTCAAAACTAAGGAATGAAGTTGGTCACAACCCAGACTGTTAACCTTTGGCTGCAGTGGGTTATATTCAGCAAAATAAAATGAACTGATAATAGGAGGAATGAAAGGCAGTGTTGTGTCCGAAACTTTACCCATCACTAGAATACTCTTCTGTCAGTTCCTTATTTGATACCACCAGACTTTTTTTTTTCCCTCTCATAGCTGAAAAGATCTTACAATTACATGGCTCAAGGCAATTTCCATTAACCCGTACAGTTCCAGATGCCTTACCCTAAGCTGCATAAAAGATTTCCTGGTGTTAGAAGGAGTTAAATAAAAAGCCATCCATTGAAAGGAATAATAAAAAAAAAAAAAACTTCTTTGCTGTGGTAGATTTTTTGTGTGCAACGAATAATCAACGGACAAAAGCCGGAATCAAGTGTAAAGCCGGTATTTAGCGGGATAAGAGTTAATGAATTTCATTTCTTAGTTATAAGACTCTCATCATACCACTTCCTCCTATTCATTACCTAGCTTATCAGATAATTTGGCTTAACTGTCACCTCAGATGACTTCTGGTTCATTCAGGACTCTGTCTCTCTGTCTCTCTCTCTCTCTCTCTCTCTCTCTCTCTCTCTCTCTCTAAACACACACACACACACACACACACACACACCAGTAATTAGGAACAAAAGGAATCCCTCATGTGTTTTAAATCTTACCTTTCTAGCAACACTATCAAAAACAAAGAAAAAATAAAACTATTACTAATACCGCATACCTGACCAGCAACTTCTCAAGTAAGAATATTTACCTGTGGTGAAAATGGAAAAAATCAGCAATACTACAAAGCATAACAATGACGATGATGGCAGATAATAATAATGCCAATTTATCTTTTAGAACTGCTAAAGTCAAAATTCATCATCCGTATATTGCAAACTTATCTTTATTCATATTATTATCATAAACTACATGCGTTAAAGAAAAAAATCCCAAGGGAAAAGTGCATAAGCATGGTTCAGGTCCATTCCGGTTCAAACCCTACACATCCCGTCCACCTCGGTCCGATCCATTCAGGTCAGTTCAGTTTCATGAAGTTTCAGTTAAGTCACCTCAGGATCATTTATGCAGCGTCAGGTCCATCATGGCATTTTACATCCATTCTGTTTCAGTCAGGTCATTTCATGTCAGAGCAGGACCATTCAAACACAGTGAGGTCCACTTACGTTCCGTTACACCCATCAGCTGTCAACTCAGGCAATCTCAGGTCAGTTTAGAGCATTTTACGTACATTCAGACCTTTGAAATATTTTCAGCCAGTCACAACAGTTCAGGGACACCCAGCTCCAATCAGGTTCATTCAGGTTCATCACACCCAATCAGACCAACCGATAAGATACTAGGTCCAACCAAATCCAGTTCGAGCCCTTCAGACAACTTGGAGGTCCATCCACATTCATTCTGGTCAGCTTGTAACCATTCTAATAATTGTTCTGCTTCAAGTCATATGGGGGATCCAGGCAGATCAATTCACGCCTTTTCCGGTCGATTTACCAACCCTCAGATTAACCATAATGTTCGGGTCAAAATATATGTCGATTCAGTAATAATATGTGTCGATTTTGTCCTTGAGGGCCGGGTGTGGTGGGAAGAGTAGAGTGGGCGGGATGGGCTAGGATGATGATGAGTGGTAGGGTACGACGGCAGAGGTAAAGTGTGTTATTATGGGTGACAATCAGTTCTATGATATTCCCCATCAATGCAGAGATGCGAGGAGTAGGTCGACAGGAGTGAATGGTATGGTCGGGAAGATGGTGAGAGGTGGGGCATGCCGGGGAAAGTATACCCTGTGAAGATGGTGTTGTAAGTAGGCCAGCAGGGTGTAAGTCAAAGGTGGGTGAACAAAGTATAGATGAGGTGAACAGAAAGGAGGCGGGCGGGATGGGTTAAGATGGTGGTGGGAGGTGAAGTAAGGACAGGCACGCTAGGTTCTGTTATACAGGTAAAAAAGTGTCTGGTTGTACTGAAGGGGTTTATTCTATTCCACTGCAACACTGAAGAGCAAGTTTAGTTCCAATGCCTGTGAATCCATGGTATGTTGGTGCCAGTCAGAAATATTCATTGGCCGGTAATTTGGTTCCTTCACTATTGCACCCATCACGGTACCAAACTTTTCCAAAAGAAAAATGTATTCCCTGCCGCTCCCGCTTTCGCTTTATTGACATTCATGACTAATTCCTGAAGTAACTGGATCAGTATTTTTGTAATTCATTTATACTGACACTACGATCGTATTCCCCCCCCCCTCTCCTCACACACACACACACACACACACACACACACACACACACACACTCCCACACACATTAGAACGGGTTAAAAACATATATCCAATGCACCGAAGGGGTAAATAGTGACTGTTTTGACAAAATCACTAGTATAGTTCCACAATGAGATCAAGCAGTTCCAACTAGGACCGTATTTTTCTTTTGATCTTCATTTTCATACAGAAATTTAGTTAATAAGAAACTTTCTAACCTGAAAACAAATTGTATCTACGGTATCTTCAGTTTCCATAAACATTTCTTTAACTCTGTTTGCCTATGACAGTTAAAGCTAATCAAAGCCATAACTGTGTCTTCTTCGTTCTTCTATTTCCATTGGTAATTTCCCAGTCTGGTAAATGGTTTGAGCAACGAGGCTGCTTGTGGCGTTGGATGGTCGAGCTGTCATTCCCAAGCCAGTACAGGGAAGACTGGATTCCAACTCCATATTTCTACCGTTCTTAAGTCACCTTCTACGATATATATGAGCTCATTTCTAAAGTAACATAACATAATTTAAAAATGGAACTTCAAGAGTAACATGCTATTTTTATATGTCCATGCAATATCTATCCATAGTGATTACAGCATGACAGGAAAAAACCTCACTCTCAACCCCTTGGATCAGCTTGCGCCTTATTTAGTTTGTTCTTTCTACGTCCTGACGATTTCATTTAACTTTTTTTTTTAATGCGAGGAAGAAGGAACCAAAGGCCATGAAGCTGCAATTAGAGTTCCCTACAAGAGACAAACAAAATACAAGAGAGAGCCAAATTCAAGATCCGATCATTTCGAGATGCCTGGACACACTGCGTTTGAAAGACTGGAGATCATAGGCAGCAGGAAATACAGACAGAGGGAGACAGTTCCAGAGTTGACCTGTTTCATAAATGAAGGACTGGGAGTAACGGTTAACTATTGCATTAACCCCCTTAACAAGGGGCGTCACTTTCGTGGCAGCTTGGGAGCAAGGGATCATACCGTGGGGCATCGCTTTTGTGATTCTGTGTTATTTTGAATTCACCCGGGCTTTCAAGTGGGGGCTTGTATCATCTATCAGTACTGACAATGTCCAACACTAGTCAGCACTCCTAATCTCATCTGTACTCCCATCCATTGTTGACAATTTAGCCATTTCTCCCCGTTCTTGACTCCCTCCCTACCCCCCTCCATTACCCTATCCTCTCGCCTGCCCGGCCATGCTACGCTAAGTAAATCTTCCCTGGAATTTTTCACTGATTTCATCCATTGAAATAAGCCCTATGTCGTATTCTTATACCAAATAATATATACAAGAAAGAAATCAGGTAAGTGAGAGTGCCATACACCTGGAATTGGCTAATTATTACCTGACAACACCTCACGTGCACTCGTTCGCTAATTTTCGCTGTTTTTTTCCCCTTGAAATATGCCGTATAATCTATTTTCGTAATAAATATACATGTAAGGAGAGAAAGGAGAAGCCTAAGTGATATTTACATTCACCTGGAACTACATAATTTATAATGTATTGTCTAGATTTCCTGCCAATCATATCAGTGCTACACAAAGCTGTTTCAAGATTTAACATTGGTAGCTCTGATTATATATCTCCTAAGTAGGCCTCTAATCTATTTTCGTAATAAATATACATGTAAGGAGGGAAGGGAGAAGCCTAAATGATATTTACATTCACCTGGAACTACCAAATTTATAATGTATTGTCTAGATTTCCTGCCAATCATATCAGTGCTAGACTTAGCTGTTTCAAGAAGTAATATTGGTAACTCTGAATAACCCCTAAAGCAGGCCTCTAGGCTGCCTGGCCTGGCCCCTGTGTTATCAGTGTACTCTCATCTTCCGAAGTGAGAGGACGTATGTTTCATCTTGCTGACTTCAAGGCCTTTTTCACCCCCATGCAAATGGCTCTGTGCCCTTACCCCCTACTAAACCTCGTGTGGAAAGAGGTAAAGGGCTGACAATTGATAAAGAGTGACTACAATCTTTCTATTGAGTAAAACAGTGCAAGTGGAATTGTAAATAATGTGTAAATAATGTGTAAACAGCAAGTGAAAGTAATGAATGTAAATATACGTGAACAATGGAAAATAGTTTTATAAGTTATTTCAAGTGACAGTGCACAACACAGTGTAAATAAAATAGAAATGTAAATAACGTAAATAAAATGAGAACATAAATAGAAATGTAAATGAGTAGTATTATAAGAATACGAGTATATACCCTAGGAGTAATGAAAGTGAAAGTTTCACTCTAGCATGTCTGAATGCTATGAGTTATGAGAGTGAAGATGAAAGTGACATTCACTCTCAATGCCAGTATACAGGACGAGAAAGTGAATGCTACGTATTTTACTGAAAGAAATTGAATCCCTACAGTGACAATAAACTAATACTACTGAAGGAAACTTATGGATAAAGACTGTAGATATATATAAGTGTTATATAGTAATAGAAATATAAAGTGTGAGGGGTTTTATGAATAATAAATGACAGACTACCATGAGCGAACTAGTGCCAGTGCGACGATCAGACGCGCTCGTAATTTCCATTGCTTTCACAGTGCATTTTTTTTGAGTATGGATCCCAAACTACTTGAAAATTGTAGAATAGTGTTTATAGTGTTTGTATCTGGCTGTGGTAATCATATTACGGGTTGTCGGGAAGTGTAAAGTGGAGACTTCGTTACCCTACTTCAGAGGTCTCCACAAGTCCTACGGTAACAGACGAAGGCTCAACAATCATTCCAGGAGAAAGCTGAAGGTATGTGCCATAAGCATATGTAATTTTATTATTCTAGGACTAATAACTGATTTTTGGCAAATATTTTTTGAGAGTCTGTCGGAGCCCAAATAACCCCGCGGCTTTTACGCAAGTCATTGGTAAACAAGCCCGCGGTATAGGGGTTAAAGAGTTGGACAGAAAAGGGATGAGAGTTTGCTGCCAGACGGGTGCTACGGGCCCGTCGTAGAGGTGAAGGAATGCATGCAGACAGTTCAGAGGAGCAGTGACCATTGAAGTAGCGATAGAAAAGAGATAAAGATGCAACAGTGCGGCGAAGAGACAGAGGTTGAAGGGAATCAGTAAGAGGAGGAGAGTTAATGAGACGAAAAGCCTTTGACTCCATCCTATTGAGAAGAGTTGTATGTGGGGAGCCTCCCCACACATGGGAGATTGTACTCCACACAGGGGCGGATAAAACCCCTATATAGAGTCAACAATTGTGCAGACGTAAAGAAAGAACGGAGTCGGCTTAGCACACCCAATCTCTTGGAAGCTGATTTTACAAGAGCTGTAATATGATCTTCCAAGAGAAGTCCCGAGTAATTGAAAACCCAAGCATGTTCAAGGATGATGCAGGATTAAGCTGAATATTATTAAACATTAGTGGGTATACCTGTGGAAGATTTTGTCGGGTTGATAGGTGTAAGAACTGAGTCTTACATGCATCGAAAACAACCAGATTATTTTTACCCCAGTTAGAGATACGAGCCAAGTCAGACATTAGGTGTGCATCCCTTGTTTGTTGAAGTAACTGCTGAGATAGGCGTTGAGGGAACCGAGTGGAGGTGAAGGGTGGAGTCATCAGCGTATGAGTGGATAGGGTTAGATGTACAGCTTAGAAGGTCATTGATGAATAAAAGGAAGAGACTTGGTGATAGGACAGAGCCCTGACGAACATCACTGTTGATAGATCTAGAAGAAGAACGATGGCCGTCTACAACAGCGGCTATAGAACGACCAGAAAGGAAGCTAGCGATGAAGGCACAGATAAAGTGATAGAAACTGTAAGAGGGCAGTTTGGAAATTAAAGATTTATGCCAGACTCGATCGAAAGCCTTTGAGATGCCAAGTGCAATGGCAAAGTTTTCGCCAAAGTCCCGAAAGGAGGATGACCAGGAGTCTGAAAGGTAGGTGAGAAGATAGCCAGTGGAGCGTCCCTGACAGAACCAGTACTGACGATCAGAAAGAATGTTGTGATAGGAAAGATGCCTTAAAATTTATCTGTTGAGAATTGACTCAAAAACTTTTGATATACTGGACGTTAATGCAATTGAACGATAGTTAGAGGGTTGGGAGTGGTCACTCTTCTTTGGGACTGGCTGAATGAGAGCAAACTTCCAGCAAGAAGGAAAGGTACAAGTTGACAGACAAAGGCGAAAGAGTTTGCCTAGGCAGGGTGTAAGCACAGAAGCACAGTTCTTGAGAACAACAGGATGGACTCCATCTGGCCCATATGCCTTGTTAGTATTGAGCCCAGTGATGACAGAAAATACATCAGCTGAAGAAATTTTAATGTCAGCCATGAGGAAGTCAGAGGGGGGAAGTGATGGAGGAACAGCACTGGAATCGTCTAAGGTGGAATTGGAGGAGAAAGTCTGTGTGAAGAGATCTGCTTTATCAGTAGAAGAAATAACTACAGAGCCATCAGAGTAGGCAAGAGGAGGGAAGGATGGTGAGGTCAAGTTGTTAGAAAGGTTTCTGGCAAGGTGCCATAAGGAGCGGGAAGAATTCGAGTTGGAGAGTTGAGAGCATTTAGTACGGATGAAATTATTTTCAGCAGAGTGAAGAACAGACTTAGTACAATTCCGGCCAGAAATGTAAAGATGATGTGATTCAGGGGTGGGTTGGCTCCGGTACCTTTTGTAGGCCCTCTCCTTGTTGCGGACAGCATTAGAACAAGCATGATTAAACCAAGGCTTTCTTGCATTAGACAAAGGATACGAGAAAGGAATGTATGCTTCCATGCCCGAGAGAATAACCTCCGTAATGCGCGAGGCACACTCAGATGGCTCCTGGCCATGGAAGCAATAATCATTCCAAGGAAAATCAGAGAAGTATTGCCTGAGGGCCTCCCAATCCACAGCTCCAAATGTGCAACAGACGACGTTTCTGTGGAGGGTCCACAGGCTGTACCAGAGTGATAGGACAGGTTAAGGTGATAAGGTTGTGACTGGAGTAGCCCAACGGAGAGAAAAGATTAACAGTGTAAGCAGAGGGATTAGTTGTAGAGGAAGAGGTCAAGAATGTTGGAGCTCTCTCCAAGGCGGTCTGGGGTGGTACTAGTAGGGTACTGTACGAGCTGCTCTAGGTCATTAAGAATAGAAAAGATGTAGGCTTGTTCATCAGGTGGATCAGTGAAAGGAGAGGAGAGCCAAATGTGGTGGTGAACATTGAAATCTCCTAAAATGGAGATTTCAGAGAAAGGAGAAATGGATAGAATGTGTTCCATCGTAGAAGTAAGACAGTCGAAGAATTTTTTATATTCAGTAGAATTAGGGGATAAGTAAACAGCACAGATATATTTAGTCAGGATGACAGGAAAGCCGAAGCCAGAGTGTAGAGAATTCAGAAGAATCGAGTTCAGGAACACGAGAGCAAGATAAGTCGTTGCGTATATATGCACAACATCCACTTTTGGTTTTGAAATGAGTATAGAGAAAGTAGGAGGATACAGAAAAGGGTTTGCTGTCAGTTGCCTCAGACAGCTGAGTCTCAGTTAGAAAGAGAAGGTGAGGTTTAGAGGAGGAGAGGTGGTGCTCAACAGAGCAAAAGTTAGAGGAAAGGCCACGAATGTTGCAGAAATGAAGAAGTAAGTCAGACAGTGGTTCCAGGCAGCTCAAGTCGTCACCGGAAGAGGGTGGAAGGTGGGGGCATTTATGGTTCCCTCCCTCTGGGGACTCCGAGGCTGAATGTTGAGAAGCCATGATTTTTTTTTCTATCTATCTATCTATAGCCCGACGCCCTAATCCCGCAAAGGGTGGCCGCAGACAAAACGCCTCCAAGTCACTCTGTCACCCACCATTTGACTCCCCTCCCCCCAGCTCACCCCCCCTCCCTCATATACCTCTCAACTCCATCTCTCCACCTCATCCTCGGTCTACCCCTCCCTCTCCCTCTCTCCACCTCACCTACATACACCCTCTTAGTCAGTCTTTCATTCTCCATCCTCTCCAATGTGTAATGTGTACTGTGCATGTAGTTTGGTGCAGACAGGTTGAGAAATTTGTATTGGAGAGCATGCTGGTCTACTCTCTGTGTAACTGAGACACTGAAAAAGTTCAGCAAAGGGGGATGGTCAGGAACTAGTCCTGAGGGCTGATGAAACGGGAGCTCCAGCTCTCCCTGTCATCAGCTTTCCATCCACCTCGGGAGTACTACCCTGCTCGACTTGTGCTACAGTCTACTCCTGCTAACAAGCGACTCCTGATAGTGAAGGGGTAGCTAAGTTAAAATTTTACCTAACCTAAAAAAAAAAAAACTCAATAACACCGCCTATTGACAGCAAGCATATTAATATAAAAACGTCACTGATTTGAAGGAGATATAGTGTATACAGTATGTTTTTATTTTTTAATTTCAGATAGAGATGATCTTCGATCTATGTTTTTCATATCTGAATCTGACCTGTACTTCATCAGCTACTACTAACATACATTAAATCAAGATCAGACAGCCGTGACCAAATCCATTACCTACCTGTTTGCATGCTGATATACCAGACTGGTTAGTAAGTATATCATGTCAACGTTATATTATGTTCTTTATGCATAACTTTCATGTTTTATTCTTTCTTTTTCCTGTTACATATAAATCTCTCCCCCGAAATGTTACATTCCATCGTTCATACTATCGGTTAAGAGATATAATTTTATAAGATAAATAAAACCGCCAGTCCGTGGTACCCGCATGTCTCGTAAGTGTCCACTTTCAATTCACGCCATTTTTATATACCCCACACAGGTCAAACCCACTGCAAATAATGGCTGGGAATAAATCATAAAGAATATGTCTGTTGTTAAATCATCAGTTTCTGCGAATGTTTCCTGATGCAGTTATTTACCGAACCAACCTTTTCCACACTGATGTTGAGTTCCCGTCATTCCTCTTACCGTGTGTGTTAACTCTTCAGTGCGATGACGTCTTCATATTACAGTCTTGATAACATCAGACACTTCTATGTGCTGTGGTTAAGGGCAGACATTTATTACTCAACGGGTATTAAGACTGATCCTAACCCTTTTAATCAGAAAGGTCTCAGCGTACCTCAGCAATATCATTTGGTGGTACTTAGAACATTAAAAGGTGGTTATGGTGAGAAGGAACGTTTGATCAGGGCAGCGCCGATGCTGGCAACATATCTGCCTTAGAACCTGGAGGTGGGATGGAGGTTAGTGGTTAAAAAAATAAATAAATAAATAAAAAATGTGGGGTAGGTGGGTAGGTGTGGGTAGGTGAGGGTGGGACAGTGGTGCGTGGTGGGGATGGGTGGTGAAATATGCCGTGTGAAGATGGGCATTTTAAGTTGGTCGACATGGGCCTGCCGATTATTTGATTCAAAAGTTCTCCCAACAAAAACAACAACAACAACAAAAACATTACGCAGAGAGTATGCATACCTGGAGTATACCTGGAGTCTCTCGACGCAAAGAGTAACAAGAAATACAAAGCTGAAGTGCAACATGCAGTAAATAAATAATAATAAAATAATAAGAAAACTAAATAAAGATAAATAAATAAATAATTAATATCACAAAGAACGAGGTGACAGGAAGCCTGGTATAACCCAACTATAATATGGCCGTGTCATGAGTATCAATAATGGGAGAGATTAAGGAGAGTCCCGCGGCACCAGCGCTACATCTCTAATGAGTCTCCAAAAGTTACCAAAAACTGTGTGTAAACTCCTAATGAACGAATCTTCAGCAGTGGACCTAATACATTCACATATTGGGTGCAGTACCAACTCACACCCTACTAGCTTTTAGTGACCTTGAAAGAATAAATACTTTCATCACTTCACTAGGTTAACATCTTTTCTCTTGCCACCACCTGACATTTCATTGATCTTTGGTGTTCTCTCGTAATAAACAGATCAGTAAATGCAATACAGGACACGACCAGTTCGAAACTCTCCTAAACCGAATAAAATCGCGTGAAGACGAAGAAGAGAGTATCAAAGGAAAAAATAAAATCAGACAGTTAGTAAAACTGACTAAGCCATTCCAGGCAAAGACGTATTTTAAAATAATTCATAATATCTCCAGACAACATTATTCTTCTAAAGAAATTTTCGAACTGGAGGGTTATATACAGCCTTAACTCTTTCACAACTGTAGAACCTACCTGTTTGTACAGTATGTAGATTTTACCCTTTATTTATTTACAAAGTTGAGTGCGAATGCTTTAAAGTTTCTCTTTCTGGCTGTAAGGCGTAAAGTTTTGTTTTTCTTACTATTATTCTTAAAAGAGCCGTAGTTTATTCATAAGGCTTTTAGAATTACACTACTGAGTGTGGATGTGACTACGCATTTGTCTCCACTGTGGTTATAGAGATGTACTTTTTTTTTTCCTTACGATAACACGCAAGATATTTGATGTTTACGCATTAGCATGTTGAGTTACAAGAAGCTGTGAGTGTGACTGCATATACAGGTGCATGTATTCCCCTGACGCCCTAGTTACTTTCCTTCATTTCCTCTCATCTTCTATATTTTGTTTCTTTCATTTTTATGCTACTTATTAGTTTCCGTCTTTCTATGATGCTTATTTTTCTTTCTTTTTTATTTGTTTTGTTCCTAACGTCGTCTTTCATTTATTTCCTTCTTTCTTCTGTTTCCTTCTTTCTTTCACTTCGATCCTCCAACGCCTTCTTTGTTACCTTCTTTTTCTTCCATCGCCTTGTCTATCCCTTTTTTTTTCTGTCTCCTCTCTCTTTTCTGTCTACTCGTCTGTTGTACTACTCGTATTGTTTGTCTCTCTCCATTCTTCTATTGCCTTACTTTCACATTCGTTCCTACTTTTGTTTTGTTTCTTCTGTCACCTTGCTGTCTTCCTGATTCCTCTGTTCGCTTTTCTTTTGTTGCTTTTTCTTTTTTCACCCGTTCGCTTACATTAGTACCTCTTGTAATTTGCTTTAAAAAAATCTTTTCTTTCCTTTCTGTTTCGCCTGTCTACTTAGATCAACATTGATTTTCTCTTAATTTGCACCCCTAATCCTCTTCCTCGTAATGTTATTTTCTTCAGTTCTACATGACGCTTTATTCCAGTTTATTTTCGTTCCTACCAAACAATTTCATTCAGATTAGGGAAGGTCCCAAAGTAATGAAGAGGTTAATGATGCCTACATTTAGTTCCTTCATGACGAAAAGTCTCATACTCAGCTGGATAAAGAAGCCTTGACATGACAGGAATACTTTATGTTGGGAAGCCAGGGAAGACGGTGAGACAAAAAGCAAAATGATCTCCCGAGGAGATCAAGATAATCACCAGTTGAAAGATGTCCCTTATATAAAAAATATAAGTTTTGTAGAATGCTCAGTCGATGAGGTCTACTTTATCTCTATTCATTTTAATGTATAAGTAGTACAACCATGGGAATATCAAGTACCCAAAAGTGAGTCAATTATTTGGTCAGTCATTTCAGATACAACAATCAATGAGGCCAGTCTGTTATTCATGAAATTATTAAAACATTGCTATTAGACATATCTACTTGGAAAGTATCTTAGAGAGTATACATGAAGAAAAATGCCAAGAAAAGTGTAGGTTTCTTTGAGGAAACTTACAAGAGTGACGGGTGTGTTGGAGAGAGGGTAGCATTCCAACAGCAGTGAACAAGGTAGCATGGAACGCAGTTTTGTCTGTGGCCACTCCTTCCGAGAATTATGGCGCCTTTGGTTATAGACAGACTAATATCCGAAGTGAAGCCAGGATTCCGAGGGCTTGAATGAGTGAGTGAACGAGGTGCTCTGGCCCATTTCACTAGGTAAGTTGTTGACAACCGTCTTTTCATGCTTTCTCTTACCTTGTTTTCTGGAGAGAGAGAGAGAGAGAGAGAGAGTATAGGTCAAGAAGTGCCATCATTAAAGAGAGAGAGAGAGAGAGGAGGAGAGAGAGTATAGATCAAAAGTGCCATCATTACAGAGAAAGAGAGAGAGAGAGAGAGAGAGAGTAAACCAAAACTGCCATCATTACATAATCATTAATACCACTGCACCCACTTAACTATCCTTTACCCTTTTAACATTTCCATTAACAATCACACTCCTCAATGATGAACAATATCATGCGCTGATCATTATTCATGGCGTTATTATCTGACAAAACACCATTATGAGCAAGCCAATTGATTCACCCACAGGCTTTTGCATTATATCTGGCAACCCGTGCCAAATAGAGACAAACATCCAGCTCTAAAAATCTTCCTTACAGCTGTGTCGAATCATGTGAACATGTCAAAGAACAGAATATACCTCATAATATTAGGGAAGAGGTATACACACTCTCTGAACCACCTCCACAGTTACCGGTACTTTGCGGCCCCTGTCAAGTGGCTAGTGTGGGCCAGTAGAATAATAACCAGAAATGGCTGGGCACGGTTATTATTTACAATGAGCCCTGGATGTGTTGCCAGCCGCCTTGATTTACACGGTCCAGCATCAGAAATGTGGCGGCACCAAAGTGGCGTCAGAGTCTCAAGTGAATCCTACATAAACTTTTTAACACATTCTGAAGAGTCCAAACATACGCCAAAAGTTAAATTGGATAAAATCGCAAAGTACAGTTGGCATGTCTAATCCCGAATGTTACTATACGTAAGAAAGAAATATACGACATGAACCTTAAAGATAGCTATGAGATGGAGAGGGCCAGAATGACAAGTGGGAAGGAAGGGAAGTTTGCTAATTGGCAAGAATGGTGTCAGAGGGGAAACCGAGAAGGGGTGAGTGGAGAGGCAGGACTAAGGGGAGGGGGTGTGTGTGTGTGTGTGTGTGTAGAGACGAGAGGAAAATAAATAAAGAATTATTCATTGAAAAGATAGAGAGTGTCGAATATGGTGATGGGAATATGTATAGGGAAATATGACTTTGATGCTGCTGACAGGCGAGAAAAGCAGCAAGCAGGAGGAGGGAGAGCATGTAAAGTGAATCAAGGTAAAAACTAGTAAAAGGAATTAAGTTAAAACCGAGAGGAAATCCAGTGTATGTGTGGGAGGGGAGAAGCGAGGAAACTAGAGGAGAGGGAAGTTTGGTGGACGAAGAGGCGAGAGAGGCGAATAGAATTTTAAAGCCAAGGGAAGAGAGGGTGATAGAGTAGCCTAATTTTGTCCCGGGGAGGAGGAAAGTTAGGAGACAGTGGGACCAGTGAACCAAGAAGACTGAGTGGAAACAAGAGTGCTCATAAAAGTCTTTGTAAAAACTTTATGCTAAATGTCATAAAAAGAAACTTTGTATTTGGCTTGTAGTGGAGTTATATATATTAGACTTGTGGACGAGCTGGTTGTTATACTTGAGTAGATTTGTAAGTAGATAATCTTCTTTCCCATATGTCATTCAATGACAAGGAGAGGTAAAGAATAGTATGGAACTATTTTTATTTGTCTTGGAAATATTAACAAGTCTCTCACACAGAGCGAAGTATAAAGTAGAGAGTCCCAGGAGTTATCTCCACTGTCTCAGCTCTGTCTCTCTCTCAAAGTTGCTAAGCCCTTCTCCCTGCGACCTGTCTGTTCTATGGCTAGCTTCCTTCTGAGCTCTCTTTCCTAAATTCTGGAGAAACAGGAAGTCACGTATCACGTGTGTTCCCTGTGATTGGAAAGTTCTAGAAGCCTGTGTGTGAGTATGTGTGTATGTGTGTATGGTCAACAAGGCTTTGTTCACCTGGTGAATTGCTGACAACTAACTTGACTGGCTACTTCGTAATCTGTCGTCAGCTTTTCTTCAGTGTAACTTGCACAGATCATTTTCCCATTCCCAGGCTCGCATAGAGCTGTCTATCTATCTATTATGATTTGTAATTATAATATGGAGTCCTAACATATGCTTTCGGTCCACGCGAAAATGGCGTAGCCATCGACAGTTAATAGTCATAATATATTAATACATATTATATATACACATTATAATGAACTTATAAGCTAATTAAAGTGAAATACATAATATTATGTAAAAGTAACATAATTGTATGAATATTGTATACATATAATATTCATAGTAAATAGTAATTATTTTAGTAATATTACATTTTTAAACAAGTTGTATACATTTTGTGAGATGTGTATGTATAACAGACATACGCATATAATTGTGCAATGGTAATACTGCCTAGAGTTATACATTACATATTGAGTTATCACTTTAGTAATGTCTAATATTTCACCTAACTTGTATGATGATACTGATAATACAGAATTGTGCTATAGTTGTATGTGTTATAATATTGTACTAACATTGTGGTAATACATAATTGTAACATTTTACCATGAATTGTTACAAAATATTGTACGGTAATGCATAATTGTGTTGGCCTTATAATTGTAGTTACATTTTGTTAATGCAACTGTTACATAAGTGTCTTGGCCTTATAACTGTGAGTTAAGAGTTACATAAAAGTTACATCTTGTTAATGCAACTGTTAATTGGCAAAGTGTAACGTAATGCAATCGTTTGTCGTTACATAATTGTTACATATCGTTTGTAGTTACATAATTGTAGTTAAAGTTACATAAAAAGTTACATCTTGTTAATGCAACTGTTACATAAATGGTTCATATTGTTTGTAGTTACATAATTGTAGCCAGTGTAACATATAATGCAATCGTTTGTCGTTACATAACTGTTACATATCGTTTTGTAGTTACATAATTGTAGCAAGTGTAACATAATGCAATCGTTTGTCGTTACATAATTGTAATAATTGTAGTCCTGACATATAGATCCGGTCATACTTGCTGCGGTCGATGATAGTGATGATGTGAGCATGCCACTGGCTCGTGGAGACAACAATCTGCTTTTTTGTTTCACTTATAGAAGGAGTTTATGTGATGATGTGCCATGCCATACTTGCTTGTGGAGACAACAATTTTTTTGTTTCACTTATAGAAGGAGTTTATGTGGTATTTTGACATATGCTTAGTAACACTTACACTTATTTTCCATTTGGTTTGTTATGTGATCTTACTCTATTTCTCTCTTTTTCTTTCTTACTTTTTTTCTATAGTTTGTTTTTCTTCGTTTGTCTACGCTTTTTTTCTGTGTTGTTCATGGTTGCATAATTGCTGGCTAATTTCCTAGGGATACTTTTTTTAAAAAGTGTAGTTTATATTGCTGACAAGTATTACTGAAAATGATATTATATAGCCCCATATTTTTATTTTATATAAAAAATATATACACTATATACAATATTAACTATATACACTGACTTGTTGTTCACTTGTACCTATCGTGGGCAATATGTGTGTCAGCACTGTGTGGAAATCATTGTCTTCACGATTGTGTTGAAGATGTTCCACTCTTGCTAACGTCATTTGTGTTTGGCCTTTTTTTTTTCTCTGGTTTTCCTTGTAACTTCATTTATCTGTTTCCACTAGGTAGCTTTAATTAATAAATGTTAAATACAGTTCTTGTAATTGCTCACTGAGTAACTGTGATGGTATATTTTCTTTATTACATTGTAGATGTAATA
>NC_137024.1:16168047-16188780 GCF_032717465.1 Coenobita brevimanus | reverse complement strand
GTTTGGCTGTCCATATGCCATCACTTTACCCTCACTAACATTTAGTTTGAGAAACGCTGTTTCTACGCACTGCTAGATTCTTCTAAACTCTGTCACATCCACTTGTCATTTGCTCTCATCACTGTATCATCTTCACACTATAGCTGATAAAGTTTCCTCTCAAATCCACGTCCCTACCAGGTGTCTTCAGTGTCACCTCTCTCATCACTGATCCATAAACGCAATGAAAGCCATGCTGACATGACACGACACTGTTTCAGTCCAACAGTCAAATTAAGCATTTCACTCAACTCCATCTCCTCTCTCACAACTGAGTTTGCTTCATTACATTATATACTCTGAGTAGCTTTGTCATAGTAGTAGTCATAGGATAATACCTTCCACAGTGCCTGCCGATCTCTGTCATATGCCTTCCTCATGTCTGAGAGCACCATAGACACCAACTGTTTCGAAGTTGGCTCTAGCTTTCTCAACTGAAGGGAGATTCAGTGGAGCGCGTCTCTCCGACAAGGACAACGTAATTTCCAAACCACGTTTCATAATGGGTTAGGGTTTCTCATCACTGATTAGGGCTTTGCAAAAAGTGTTTCTCGGATCCAGAATCTGTAAAACTATCCGGACCGGTCCCAAAAGTTATCGATTATTCCCTTGGATATGGGACTGTCTACTCACCTAGTTTGGGTCAAATCATTCTCTTAGGTTTTGAGTGTTGCATTCACCTTTAATGAAACAAACAAACGACACAGATAAACAGGGGTGAAAAACATGCTCTCTATCTCTTGGAGAGAATACGCACTTGCTTACCATGCAATAACCTGCAGTTGTTTTGCTCCATTTCATAATGGGTGAAAGGAGGAGAGCCTTAATCGCATTATCTTCTCCCACTATTTACACTGTGTTCAGAGTGTGCCAATATTCCTTACTTCCTTCATGTATGTTCTTCATAGTCCTCAGAATCACTGATCTTCGTATCCAGACTGTTACTTTGCAGCTACCTGAGCCACTTTACCTACCTCCTTGCCTGAGATCACCTGTGTGGCATGTGTCATCATCGCTCATATCATACACTCCATGCAGCACACGACTTTAGATACATCCTACTTCCTCCCTACCTCTTATCACCAGTACACTTACATCCGCACTTCATATCATGCCACCAACTGCAGCACTTTTTCTTAGATCTCACCCTATTTCCTCCTGCCTCATGTCACCAATGCATTACAGCCGTGTAACCCCATCATATCCTTACCCCTGGAGTCTTCTTCTATGTCTTTAGTTCTTCACCGATGTTTTTGAGTGATATCCCTTTCCACTGCTCATTCTTATTCCCTCAGGCTTTCTCAGAGCAGCCTGTTCTTATGTGTTCAATTTTTTTTTATTCATGTTTCACTGTCTCTTCACGATTAGTTCGTCATCTCACTTGCTAACCATCTTTTTCTCTATTTTCTTTGCTCCCTACTCTCTCTCTCTCTCTCTCTCTCTCTAAATCTCCTCTCTCCTCCTCCTCCTCCTCTCTATCATCCTCCTCCTCCCCTGAAACTCTCTCATCTGTCTCTCTTTACTCCTGTGCTACATTTCTTCTACTTTGCTTTTTTGCATATTTATCATTTATTTTCCCTCATTTCTTTTCTACATCTCTCTTTTCTAAACACCTCGCCTTTCCTCTATCTTCTCTTCTTTCTGTCTATTTACTTCCTCTATCTTTTACTACCATCCGTACTATCCTTTCATTCCCACCATTTTCCACTTCCCTCACAACATCTCGTTTTTTTGCCATTCTTTTACCTCCATCTCACTTATACTTATCCTATCCGCATTTCTTTTACCTCCTCATCTGCACACCACTAGCACTTCCCTCCACACTTCTCTGCCTCATGTCACTTACCCACACCTCCACTTACTGTGGAATAAAGCCCGTAATGTACGTTTTTACGAGGAGGTCTTTTGAAAACTTCTGGCAGAGATTGTGCAGTCTGTCACACTATGCTGCTTCACGTTACGCGCTATACTCGCATTTTATCCTCTCCACCTAGACCTCGTTTGAGAGAGAGAGAGAGAGAGAGAGAGAGAGAGAGAGAGAGAAATTAACTGGATTTTACTCTTGTGTGTCTGTTTCGAAATCTTGGCACTAAGTCGCCCCTCTCTTCATCTACAACTAGAGTAATATTGACCAACAGATACTGATAAACTGTAGCTACCATAATACTTTGTTATGGTAGTACACATACTTTTGCAGGCGAAAATGTGTTCCCATGTGTGTCATATTTGAAAACCCACTTCACTTTGAGGAATCTTGTCTTACACCGCTGCTGCACTGACGTGTTGTGTGTTTTAGTCATGCACTCAGCATCTCTGGATGGTTCTCTTAAACTTTTGAAAGCTCTCTCAGGCTGAAGGAGTTCCTGAAAGATTTATGTAAACATTCTCATTGGGCACCAATAGTCACAGACCTACATATTGCCACATTTACTCTAACTTTGCCCTAAATCACCATGTTCACCATATTGGAGAATGTGAGTTGTGAAAAAAGATTAACAACAGAATTTTATGCTAGATACCAAAAGTGCTATGAAAAGAATACCGAGCCGTCATGCACTATCATGATTCTGCCACTGACCTTTGTGAAATGATCGAAAACAGGGGAAAAATCTTGTTCATATTAAGGTGAGTGATTTATAGTTAAAAGTGACTCACGGGAAATATACAGTATATTGTGGGGAGGCCTGACTGCTGAACTTTCACTCTGTTGCTCGCAGTTTTTATTTCTTGCCACCTTCAAGGGTTGTAGTGTAGTCACCTTAGCAGAGTCTTCTTGAGACTGTCAGAGTCAAGGTGTGCCCTTCTGAGCTCCTATAGCAAAAGTACCCGGTGTAAATATACAGAGATTTAAAAATGTCATTTGACTACTTTTTCTACGTACTTTATTTTGACACATATTTGATGTGATCATGGATACTAGAGCAGTGAAAATGTTAGTGTCTCTGGGCGGCGAAATCTTTTCAAAATCAAGGATTGAGAATAAACTGATGATTGTTGAGAAAGATTGTGACTATGTGTGGAAGCTAGTTTGTAAATGAAGACTGGAGATGGTGGAAGAATTTTAAGTCTCAGGACAGTGAAGAAAGGAACGGCAATCACGACAGAAAAGGAGTGGAGAGATCTAAGCTTTTACTACGTTGTAGAAAAAAACAATAATATAAAATATGTCTATTAAAAAAATGAATGGTTCGTTACCCATACCTTAGAAATGCATGGTAGATCGTTCCCCTCCCGTTGTACCATGCCCGGGAAGGACACCACACAAATTATATTTTTGATGCCTTCAAACGGGTGTGCTCGTATGGTGTTGGACTATGCACATGACAAATGTGGTCAACATATATCGTCATAAGGGGCCTGCTAAACAGAATAATCTAGGCCGGATTAGTAGGAAGAATAACATAAAGAAAAAAAGATGTCTACCGCTCAAATAACTCGCTCTAGCCAAAAGGATTAAAGGCAGAGCACTATTTCGTCGCACACCAGGATTAATAATGGCTGAAACAAATTTTGTCACGTGCAAATAAGGATAAATCAAACACAACTAACATCATTAAGATGAAATACTAGCACTAAATGGAGGAAGACTCAGCTGATGGGCATGAACACAGAGGGTTGTGTGGCAAGTCACCCTTCCTGGCCAGCCATGCAGGAATGAGAGGAAAGTGGAAGGATGCATGTCAAATGAGTGCAGGAATAACATTTTCCTAACAATCAATAGCTGTTTATTTTCACAATTAGGCTGATGTCGGGTGATTTATACTGAAGAGAAATTAGGAAGTCTTCAGGACAGTCATGATTTTATTGACTTGGCCAAAATTAAAAGAATTTCAAACTTTATTTTAGTACAGATCACATCAATGCCTTAGGGGACACAAGTCACTGCTGCAGCTCAGGATCCATTTCGTCCATGCAGTTTTTATATTGCATCAGCTTATATTACACACACACACACACACACACACACACACACACACACACACACACACACACACACACACACACACACGCGTACGCACGCACACGCACACACGCACACGCACACACACACACACACACACACACACACACACACACACACACACAAAGATACAGAATGCCTCAGTAATAACCCCGCTTCACTCTCACCCGACAATAAAAACTCATTAACACCACTCACTCTGATGTAGTGCTGCTTTCAGGTGTCTGCCCTGTTCCTCTCCTCCATTTCTTCTTTCCTTCCATCCTCCCTTCTGTTGTTCTTTCCTTCAATTCATTTCCTCGTCCTTCTGCCTAAGGGTGACCCATTACACTCCCTCTTTTACTTTCCTTCATTCTTTCCTCCTTCCTTCTACCTGTGGCTGACTTTTACACTGAATGACAAGCCAAATGGTTTCACCTGTACACCAGGAAATCATTTACTACGCTGGATGGCAATCATACATAACTAAATCATGGCGCGTGGTGGTTTCAGTGGGTAATTACGGCGCTCAAATCGGATTGAGCCGGTATAGGTTTATATCCAAGGGATGGTTGAGGTTTATTTGCTCACGTAATGCCACTCAGGGATGAGTGAGGCTGAGTCACTCTCATCTTAAATGCCAGGACCAACTTGCCTAGCCTCAGGTTCCTACGAGTCATCATGGGGCAACGTAGGATTAGATGATGGAGATGGGAATGGAAACATACCCGGTAAGTCTCAAAAACACACAGCCACCATAACCATTCAAACCTCTCGCCAAACTACCGCACACATCCTCCATGAACCACCACCCAGACATCACATCCCACTCAGATCCTACCCTACCCAGAGATACACCAGGGCACTTAGATTAAGATGTGACCCTCACTCTTCCCTGCCACCAATACCGTCTTAACAAGGAACTCCCAAAGAATACGCTATACCGACACTGCAACGACAGCCCCCCTTCCCCCCCCTCGTTAACACACAGAACAACACACTGACAAACCTCAGGCACCTCAGTGTTAACACAGACTCCTTCAACATAAATCAAGAAAATATTACTTCGGTAAGCGCCTGATGAAGTTGCCGGTTACCTGTAGGTCCACTGGTTTTCACGTCAAGATTGGTCCTTTCCTGTGATTACGTATGTTTGCAGACTGGACGGGTTCGATATAATGAGATCCTTCTTAAACTATACACAATCACCAACTGGTAGTAAGCTAAAAAAAAAAAAAAAAAAAAAAATGCTATTTCAACAAGTTATCACTGTAGGGTAAGTTATAAAAAAAAAAAAAAAAAAAAAAGTTGTGCTACCGGGCCTCGAGCCTGGGTATTAGCTTTGCTGTGTGGGTCTGTCTAAATCCCTACCTTTCCCACCCCGCCAGATATTGGTACCCCATAGTGATTATTTGCTGGAAATTATTCACTCGTGGAGGCGGTCAATCGTCGTCCAAGGGGCCGCTTTTACTTTTCTTATCCCCTTCCCCCAACAACGATTTCTCCTGTACTAAATAATCAGTCGTAGCCGTAGCAATAATAGAACATACAAGATCACTGGACTGTAGGTCACTTTGTTTTTGACTAAAATAACTGTCCTTTTTTTCCCCTCTTCAGCTCCAGGAAGTTAATTTCACTTTTTCGTTGCTCCACATAATTTTATTAAGCTTTGGAGAGACTTTTCGAATTGGAGGGGTCAGGTATTGCCTTCATTATTATCATCACTTTATTGTTTTAACTCCCAAACGGCCTATAATTACCACCATTTCACTTTCAAGTTAAAACCGAGGTGCAACGAGACCCTACCATCTAATACGATGCTGATTATCATGCGAAAAATTACTGCATGGAAAGGATATCATGCGGTAGCAATGTCCTTTTCAACTAGTGAAAGTACCGTGACGTCAGTTACTGAAGGACGAGAATCTTCAAGTTAAAGTAAAAAAATAATTAATAAGCATTCCTCCCACGTCAGAAAACGCAGCTGTGTTGTACTATACTTAGTTTACGAGAGTCTTTTTGCAATAACTGTCGGTGACAGATGTGTGTCCCTTCTGAGCCCCTTTATGGCAATAATGCCGGTGTATATAAATACAGAAAAATAAATATAAACTGTACTTGGGGTACTTGCACTTTACAAATATGTAATTGATGTACCTGTAATCTTAGAATACTACACTGCTTGATAATTTTACTGTCTGCGAGCGGCGATGTCCTATTAAAAACGATGGCATTTTGTTAAAATGTATGACCTAGTATGATGTGTTAGTGAAAGAAATGACTAGAAGCAGTGAAAAGAATTTTAAGACCCCCAGGACAGTGAATGAAAATGATGGGTAGTTAACAAAACAGTGTGGAGACAGATTATTGCCTTAGTTACATGATTGAAATAACAATAATATTAGTAATAATAATAATAATAATAATAATAATAATAATTAATAATAATAATAATAATAATATTAATAATAATAATAATAATAATGAAAATGTCTCAGCACGTAAATGAAGACACTACTAGGAGTTTCGAGACTATCCAAGTGCCTGACCTTCATTATGCCCCATTTTACTCCTCAATCTGGTCTAAAATTACGAAGTCTTTCCATACTGAATATGAGTTGGTGAAAAAAAAGATAGTAACAGAATGTTATGCAAGATACTAAAAAGTGCCATGAAATGAATACCGAGCCGTAGCATGTATCTGATTCTGCCACTGACCTTTGTGAAATTGATCAGAAAACAGGAAAAAAATCTGGTCCAAATTAAGCTGAGTGAAATATAGCTAAAGTGGCACTCACAGGAAATATATTGTATCATTGCGGGGAGCCCTGATTGCTGTCCTTTCACTCTGTTATATCGTCGCAGTTTTTATTCTTCTGCCACCTTCAAACGGCTGTAGTGTATGCCACCTTAGCATGAGTCTTCTTGAACTGTCGGGGTCAGAGGTGCCCTTCTGAGCTCCTATAGCAAAAATACCTGTGTTAATATACAGGGATAAAAAAAATGTATAAACTAATTTCTACGCCCTTATTTGCTGACACATATTTGGAAAGTGCAATTATCGATACTAAACAACGAAAACATTAGTGTCTCTGGACGGCGATGTCTGTTAAAATTAAAAATGAGAAAAACTGACAGTGGTTGTTAGAGAAAGATAGTGGCTAAGAGTGAAGTGCATGTGGAATGAAGAGACTGGGGGCGATGGAAAATTTTGAGAGTCTCAGGACAGTGAAAGAGAAAGAGCGGCAATAGTGACAGAAAAGTGGCGAGATTTAAGCTTTACTGCGTTGTAGAAAAAAAATAATATGAAATAACCAAAATATATTAATGGTTCAGTTACCCATACCTTGAGGTGCATGGTAGAGTCAGTTCTTCCCACTGTACCATGCCCAGGAAGATGACACCACCAGGATATACTGTTGATGTCTTCAAACAGTTGTGCTCGTATGGTGTCAACGGGATGACATGTGAAGTCCATCATATATCAGTTTCACTCATGAAGGGGTCTGCTAAACCGAATAATCCAGCCCGCAGATAGTAAGTTAATCTCATAAAAATAGACGCTCTTCCGCTCAAATAGTTCACGCTCAAGCTAAACAATTAAAGATAGACATTATTTCGTTGCGTACCAGGATTAAAAGTGGCTGCAACTTTTGTCACGTGCAGTATGGAGATATTTCAAAACAAAACTAACATAATTAAGAAAAAATAAAGCAGTACATTTTGCCAAGAGACTCAGCTGAAGGGCATGAACACATGAGAGTAGAGTTGAGTGGCACGTCACCCTTCCGCCCCAGCCATGAGAGTGAGAATGTGGAAGGATGCAAGTAAATAGAGTGCAGGAAAAACTGTTTCATAACAGTAACTGTCTATTATCACATTTAGGCTGATGTAAGATATGATTTATACTGAAGAGAGATATCAGGAAACGTTCAGGACGGTCATGATTATTGATGAAATTTCAGGACGGTCATGATTACTGATGGAGATTTCAGGATTTGGTCATGATTGAATTGATTTGGCCAAAATTAAAGAACTTCAAACTTTATTTTTAGAAAAACATCACTTCAGTGTTAGGGGGACACAAATCATTGTTGCAGTTCAGTGATCCATTTCGTCCATGCATCTTTTATATTGCGACTGCTCATACTACACACACACACACACACACACACACACACACACACACACACAAATGATACAGTAATGCCTCAGTAATAACTCCACTCCTCCACCCGACAATAAAATTCATTAACACATACCCGGTACCTTTAGTCTCAAAAACACACAGCCACCATAACTTCATTCAAACCTTTCTCCAAACTACCGTACATCCTCCATGAACCACCTCACCCAGACATCCATCCCTCAGATCCTACTCTACCCAGAGAGACACCAGGGCACTTAGATTAATATGTGACCCTCACTCTTCCCTGCTACAATATCAGCCACACATAGAATTCCTCAAGAATCCAGTATACCCACGCTGCAGTGCAGCTACCCCCACCATCCCCCCCCACGCATACACACAACAACACACTGGCAAACCCTCAGGCACCTCAGGGCAACAAGACAGACTCCTTCAACATAAAGATCAAGAAAAAAAATTTTGGTAGCGTCTAAAGATGAAGTTGTCACGTTATCTGTGGTCCACTGGTTTCACGTCTAAGAATTAGTCCTCTCGTACGGTTACGTATGTTTGCGGACTTAAAACTGGACGGAGTTCGATGTAAATTAGATTCCCTCTTAAATTTTATAACATCGCCAGCGTATAGTAAGCTAAGAAAAAAAAGAAGAAAAAAGTTAACATGGTAGAGGAAGTAAAAAAAAAAATAAATAAATAAATAAAAAAAAAGGGTTCTGCTATGGGCCTCGAGCTCTTGGTATTAAGCTTTGCTGCGTGGATCTCGCCTTAACACCCACCCCTTTCCCACCCCGCCAGATATTGGTACGTAGTGATTATTTGTTTTGAAATTATTCTCTCGTGGTGGCGGCCATTTGTCGTCCAAGGGGCAGCTTTTACATGCACTTTTTCCCTTCCCCCACCAACGGTCATCTCCTGTCCCTGAATAATCAATCACAGCCGTAGCAATAATATAATGTACATGATCATTGGACTGTAGTTCATTTTGTTTTGTGTATGGAAATAACTTTGTCCTTTTTTCGTCTCTTCAGCTCCAGGAAGTTAATTTTCACTCTTTATGTAGTTCCACAATTTTATTGAGGTTTACGGAAAGACTTCTCGAATTCGGAGGGGTTAGGTATGTATCACTAAATTGTTTTTGAACTCCAAAACAAACTTAAATTACCATTTCCATCAAGTTAATACCGAAGCTCCAGCTGAGACGCGCCCCTAAATACATGCTAGTCGCGAAAAAGTGCCATGGAAAGGAATATCACGCGGTAGCACTGACTTACTTCAGCCACTGAAGTACGTGACATCAGTTAATGAAGGACGAAAATCTTGATGTTAAGTTAAAAAGAATCTAGCAATGTATACCGGTGTATAAATACAAAGGAACAAAAAAAAAGCAAACAAGTATATTTGGGGTCATTGTCTTTATATATATATATATATATATATATATATATATATATATATATATATATATATATATATATATATCTATCTATCTATCTATCTATCTATATATATATATATATATATATATATATATATATATATATATATATATATATATATATATATATTATGAACTCGAGGTCTCATGGATGCTATACTATTAAAATTTTACCTACTGCGAGCGACGATGTTTATTGAAAACAATGGGTTTTGAGAAAGATGTTGACTCAGTGTGATGTGCTGGTGAATGGAATGACGAGAAGCGGTGTGAATAATTTTAATAATCACCAGGACAGCAAAAGAAATGAGCGGCATTATTGACAGAACAGTAGAGTGGCAAGTGAGCTTTTTAGCTAATATTTTGAAATAAATATTAATGATAATAATATAATAATATTAATGATGATGATAATAATAATAATGATAATAATAATAATAATAATAATAATAATAATAATAATAATAAAGTAATTCAATGAAACCAAACAGGATTTTTGGATTCAAGGGAGATTGTCCATCCAGTTCTTCCACTACCGGGAGGGACACCACACATTGATTATACTCTTGCTGCCATCAGATGGATATATGTTGTCAGAGTGAAGATGTATCCATCATATGCCATCCTTCCGGTATAATAAGGTTCTGTTAAACTGAAAAATATTGCCCGGGATAGTAAGAATAAACTTGGAAAAGACGTCATCCAGTCAAGGTGTTCGCTTCAACGTATGTAAGGTAAAGCCTCTTTTCGTCGTGTACCAAGTTTAAAACTGGCTGCAACTCTTGTCACCAAAAGAAAGCTAACGTTATTCTGAGAAAAAATAATAATACAAATAATAAATACACTGCCTAAAGAGATTCCAGCTGGTGGACGTGTTAACGCGGACAGTGAGTTGCATGGCAGGTCACCGTTCCCTCCCAGCCATGCTGGAGTGAGAAAATGGAAGAATGCAGAAGTAAATGAGTGCAAGCAATTAACATTTTCACTACAAAAGAGCTACTTAGCATCGTATTTCGGTTGATGTCGGACGATTATACTCAAGAGAAATCCACGGAGTGAGAAGTGATTCAAGGCAATCGTCAAAGAATTAATTATTTGGTCGAAATTAAAACAACATCGTACTTTTATTTACCTGGTAAAAGATCACATAGATGTGACAGGGACACAGTTCATTCTTTTCAGCCTCAGGATCCATTCCCTCCATGTAACTCTATATTGCATGATCCCCCCCCCCCACACACACACACATAACATATATATCTGATGCGAATTCCTCAGTAATAACCTCAGCTCCTCCACCCGCCAATAAAATTTCCCATTAACACATACCCGGTAAGTCTCCAAAACACACAGTCACCATAACCATTCAAACCCTCGCCAAACTACCGTACATCCTCCATGAACCACCTACCCAGACATCCACCACCCCTCAGATCCTACCCTACCCAGAGAGACACCAGGGCACTTAGACTAAGATGTGACCCTTGCATCTCCCCTCTACAATACCAGCCACATATAAGAGAAATCCTCAAGAATCCCACTATACCCACATACTGCAATGCAGCCATCTTCCCCACCTCCCCCTACACACAGAAGAACACACTGCCTAACCTCAGGTACCTCCCAGTGTCACAACACAGACTCCTGCAACTTCTTGCGCAGTAAAGATCTCTTGTGTCGCCCTGATGAAGTTGTCGGTTTCCTGTGGTCCACTGGTTTGAAAGCGATCAAGGGGTTGGTGGTCGTCTCGTACGATTATGTATGTTTGCACTTAAAACTGGACGGGTTTGATGTAATGAGATTCCTTTTAAATTTTACTAACATCGCCAGCTAATAGTAAGCTATAAAGCAAAAAGAAAAAGTTCTCAAGTTAACATAGAGGGAAGTAGAAAAAAAAAAAGAAAAAGAAAAAGATTGTTTCTACCGGGCCTCAGAGCCTGGGTATTGAGCTTTGCTGTGACGGTCTGGTCTAACACCCCACCCTTTTCCGCACCCCGCCAGATATTGTGGTACGTAGTGATTATTTGTTTAAAATTATTCTCTCGAGGTGGTCGGTCATTTGTCGTCCAATAGGGGCAGCTTTACATACTTATTCCCTTCCCCCACCAACGGTCTCTCCTGTCCTGAATAATGAATCGCATGCCGTAGCAACCGTGAGTATAATGTACATGATCATTGGACTGTAGTTCACTTTGTTTTGTTGCTGAAAATAACTGTCCCTTTTTCTCCTCTTCAAGCTCCAGGAAGTTAATTTCACTCTTTGTAGTTCCAGATAATTTTATTGAGGTTTCAGAAAAGACTTATCGCTATATTGTTGTAACTCCAAAACAAACTTAAATTACCATTTCCATCAAGTTAAACTTACCGAGCTTCCAGCGAGACGCTTCACCGCTTAAATACGATGCTAGTCGTGAGAAAAAAAGTGCCATAGAAAGCGATATCACGCGGTAGCACTAAAAATCTTCAGCCACTGGAAAGTACGTGACATCAGTTAATGAAGAAATCTAGAAAATCTTAGAGACCAAAGTTAAAGTAAAAATATAATTAATTTGCATTCTTCCCAAGTAAGAAAACGACTGTGTTGTATTAGTTCAGGAGAGTCTTTTTGAACTTCCGGTGACAGATGTGTCCTTCTGAGCCAGTCTAGCAATTTGATTTACCGGTGTATAAACACAGGAACAAAAAAAAGCTTAAAAAATATTTGGGGTCGATTGTCTTTCCAAATTTATATATATATATATATATATATATATATATATATATATATATATATATATATATATATATATATATATATATATATTAATACACTCGTAGTCTCATAGATACTATACTATGAAAATTTTACTGTCTGCAAGCATTGATGATGTTTACTGAAAAGTCATGGGTTTTGGAGAAGATATGCTGACTTAGTGTGATGTGCTGGTAGGAATGGAATAACAATAGAAGTGGTGGAATAATTTTAAGCATTCCCAAAGGACAGCAAAAGAAATGGTGAGCGGCATTTGTGACAGAACAGTAAGGGGAGACAGATGAGCTTTAGCTACTTTTTGAAATAATAATAATAATAATAATGAGTAATAATAATAATAATGATAATAACAATAATAATAATAATAATAATAATAATAATAATAATAATAACAATACCAAAAGAAATCCAGTGAAACCAAAAAAAGGCTTTTAGGGTTCGAAGGAGATTGTCTCATTCAGTTCTTCCACTAGCGGGAAGGGACACAACACAGATTATACTCCTGCTGCCATCAGATGGATATATGTTGTCAGAGTGAGATGTATCCATCATATATCCTTTCAGTACTTAAAAGGATCTGTTGAAATGAAAAATATTGCTCGGAGATAGTAAGAATTTACTGAGAAAAGACGTCTTTCCACTCAAGGTGTTCGCTCCAGAAGGTATGTAAGATAAAAAACCTAACTTTTATCGTGTACTGCAAGTTTAAAACTTGGCTGCAACCCTTGTCACCAAAGGAAAGCTAACGTGATTCTGAGAAAAAAATAATAATACAAATAATAATACACTGCGTAAAGAGATTCAGCTGGTGGACATTAACGCGGACAGCGGAAGTTGCATGGCATGTGTGCCGTTCCCCTCCAGCCATGGGAGTGAGAAAATTGAAGAATGCAAGAAGTGAAATGTGTGCAGCAATTAACAAAAAGAGCTACTTAACAACGGATTTCTGTTGATGTCAGACCTATTAGTACTCAAGAGAAATCCACGTTGTGAGAAGTAGTGTCAATCATGATTAATGACTTGGCTGAAGTTAAAGAACATCGTACTTTATTTTGTAAAAGATCAAAGAGGTGTAAGACCGACTCAGTTCATTCTTTCAGCTCAGCATCTGACAATTCCCGTCCATGTAACTCTATATTACACATGATCCCCCCCCCTGCTAACACACACATATCTGATGCAGATTTCTCTCAGTAATAAACCTCACTACTCCACCCGCCAGTAAAATTCATTAACACATACCCGGTAAGTCTCAAAGAAACACACAGCCACCATAACCATTCAAACCTTTCTCCCAAACTACCGTACATCTCTCCATGAACCACCACCCAGACATCCATCCCTCAGATCCTACTCTACCCAGAGAGACACCAAGGGCACTCTAGATTAATATGTGACCCTCACTCTTCCCTGCACAATATCAGCCACACATAGAATTCCTCAAGAATCCAGTATACCCACGCTGCAGTGCAGCTACCTCCACCATCCCCCTCCCCCCCACGCACACACACACAACAACACACTGGCAAACCTCAGGCACCTCAGGGCAACAAGACAGACTCCTTCAACATAAATAAAGAAAAAAATTTTTGGTAGCGTCCAGATGAAGTTGTCCGTTATCTGTGCAGTCCACTGGTCTTCACCGTCCAAGATTAGTCCTCTCGTACGGTTACGTATGTTTGCGGACTTAAAACTGGACGGAGTTCGATGTAATTAGATTCCTCTTAAATTTTATAAGCATCGCCAGCGTATAGTAAGCTAAGAAAGAAAAAAAGAAAAAAAAAGTTAACATGGTAGAGGGAAGTGAAAAAAAAAATAAATAAATAAATAAAAAAGGTTCTGCTATGGGCCTCGAGCACTTAGTATTAGCTTTGCTGCGTGGATCTGCCTAACACCCCACCCTTTCCCACCCCGCCAGATATTGGTACGTAAGTGATTATTTGTTTTGAAATTATTCTCTCGTGGTGGCGGCCATTTCGTCGATCCACAAGGGAATGCAGCTTTTACGCCATACTTTTTCCCTTCCCCCACCAACGGTCTCTCCTGTCCTGAATAATCAATAATCACAGCCGTAGCAATAATATAATGTACATGATCATTGGACTGTAGTTCATTTGTTTTTGTATGAAATAACTGTCGCTTTTTTCTGTCTCTTCAGCTCCAGGAGAGTTAATTTCACGCTCTTTTGTAGTTTCCACCAATTTTATTGAGGTTTGGAAAGACTTCTCGAATTCGGAGGGGTTAGGTAATTTATCTCACTTCAAATTGTTTGAACTCCAAAACAAAACTTAAAATTACCATTTCCATCAAGTTAATACCGAGCTCCAGCAGAGACGCTTTGCCCCTAAATACATGCTAGTCGCGAAAAAGTGCCATGGAAAGGATATCACGCGGTAGCACTTCGACTTCCTTCAGCCACTGAAGTACGTGACATCAGTTAATGAAGGACGAAAATCTTGATGTTAAAGTTAAAAAGAATCTAGCAATGATACCGGTTGGCCTTATAAATACAAGGGAACAAAAAAAAGCAAACTATATTTAGGGTCATAAACTGTCTTTATATATATATATATATATATATATATATATATATATATATATATATATATATATATCTATCTATCTATCTATCTATCTATATATATATATATATATATATATATATATATATATATATATATATATATATATATATATATATATATATATATATATATATTATGAACTCAGAGGTCTCCTATGGATGCTATATACTATTAAAATTTTACCTACTGCAAGAGCGACGATGTTTTATTGAAAACAATGGGTTTTGAGAAAGATGTTGACTCAGTGTGATGTTAACATGGTGAATGGAATGACGAGAAGCGGTGGAATAATTTTAATATCACCAGGACAGCAAAAAAGAAATGAGCGGCATTATTGACAGAACAGTAGAAAGTGGCAAGTGAGCTTTAGCTAATATTTTGAAATAATATTAATGATAATAATAATAATAATATTAATGATGATGATAATAATAATAATGATAATAATATATTAATAATAATAATAATAATAATAAAGTAATTCAATGAAACCAACGACAGGATTTTTGGATTCAAGGGAGATTGTCCATCCAGTTCTTCCACTACCGGGAGGAGGACACCACACAGATTATACTCTTGCTGCCATCAGATGGATATATGTTGTCAGAGTGAGATGTATCCATCATATATCCTTCCGGTATAATAGGTTCTGTTAAACTGAAAAATATTGCCCGGGGATAGTAGAGAATAAACTTGGAAAAGACGTCGGTCCAGTCAAGGTGTTCGCTTCAACGTATGTAAGGTAAAGCCTCTTTCGTCGTGTACCAAGTTTAAAACTGGCTGCAACTCTTGTCACCAAAAGAAAGCTAACGTTATTCTAGAGAAAAATAATAATACAAATAATAATACACTGCCTAAAGAGATTCAGCTGGTGGACATTAACGCGGACAGTGAGTTGCATGGCAGGTCACCGTTCCCTCCCAGCCATGGGGAGTGAGAAAATGGAAAGAATGCAAGTAAATGAGTGCAACAATTAACATTTTCACTACAAAAGAGCTACTTAGCATCGTATTTCGGTTGATGTCGGACGATTATACTCAAGAAGAGAAATCCGCACGTGAGGAGAAGTGTTCAAGGCAATCGTGATTAATTATTTGGTCGAAATTAAACAACATCGTACTTTATTTTTGGTAAAAGATCACATAGATGTGACAGGGACACCAGTTCCTATTCCTTTCAAGCTCAGGATCCATTCCCTCCATGTAACTCTATATTGCATGATCCCCCCCCCCCCCCCCACACACACACGTACATATATATCTGAGTGCGAATTCCTCAGTAATAACCCTCACTCCTCACCACCCGCCAATAAAATCTCATTAACACATACCCGGTAAGTCTCCAAAACACCCACAGTCACCATAACCATTCAAATCCCCTCGCCAAAACTACCGTACATCCTCCATGAACCACCACCCAGACATCCCACCCCTCAGATCCTACTCCCTACCCAGAGAGACACCAGGGCACTTAGACTAAGATGTGACCCTTGCCTCTCCCCCTCTACAATACCAGCCACATATAGGAAATCCTCCAAGAAGCCACTATACCCACACTGCAATGCAGCCATCTCCCCACCTCACCCCTACACACAGAAGAACACTACTGCTCTAACCTCAGGTACCCTCAGTGTCACAACACAGACTCCTGCAACATTGCAAAAGATCTCTTGTGTCGCCCTGATGAAGTTGCTCGGTTTCCTGTGGTCCACTGGTTTGACGTCAAGGTTGGTCGTCTCGTACTTGATTATGTATGTTTGCACTTTAAAACTGGACGGGTTTGATGTAATGAGATTCCTTTTAAATTTTATAACATCGCCAGCTAATAGTAAGCTAAAGAAAAAAAAATTCTCAAGTTAACATGATGAGGAAGTAGAAAAAAAAAAAAGAAAAGAAGAAAGATTAGTTTCTCACCGGGCCTCGGCACTGGGTATTAGCTTTGCTGTGACGGTCTGTCTAACACCCCACCCTTTCCCACCCCGCCAGATATTGGTACGTAGTGATTATTTGTTTAAAATTATTCTCTCGAGGTGGCGGTCATTTGTCGTCCAAGGGGCAGCTTTACATACTTATTCCTCTTCCCCCCCACCAACGGTCTCTCCTGTCCTGAATAATGAGATCGCAGCCGTAGCAATAGTATAAATGTACATGATCATTGGACTGTAGTTCAACTTTGTTTTGTCTGAAATAACTGTCCCTTTTTCTCCCTCTTCAGCTCCAGGAAGTTGAAATTTCACTCTTTGTAGTTCCAGATAATTTTATTGAGGTTTCGAAAGACTTATCATTTGCTATATTGTTGTAACTCCAAACAAACTTAAATTACCATTTCCATCAAGATTAATACCGAGCTCCAGCGAGACGCTACCGCTAAATACGATGCTAGTCGTGAAAAAGTGCCATAGAAAGGATATCACGCGGTAGCACTAAAATCTTCAAGCCACTTGAAGTACGTGACATCAGTTAATAGAAGAACGAAAATCTTGAAGTTAAAGTAAAAATATAATTAATTTGCACATTCTTCCCAAGTAAGAAAACGACTGTGTTGTATTAGTTCAGGAGGAAGTCTTTTTGAACTTCCGAGTGACAGATGTTGTCCTTCTTGAGCCAGTCTAGCAATGGTACCGGTGTATAAACACAGGAACAAAAAAAAGCAAAATATTTGGGGTCGTTGTCTTTTCCAAATTATATATATATATATATATATATATATATATATATATATATATATATATATATATATATATATATATATATATATATATATATATATATATATATATATATATTTAATACATATCTCGTCAAGTCTCATAGATACCTATACTATGAAAATTTTACTGTCTGCAAGCGATGATGTTTACTGAAAAGTATGGGTTTTGAGAAATATGCTGACTTAGGTGTGATGTGCAACAATGGTGAATGGAATAACGAGAAGTGGTGGAATAATTTTAAGATGCCAAAAGGACAGCAAAAGGAAATGAGCGGCATTTGTGACAGAACAGTAGGGAGACAGATGAGCTTTAGCTACTTTTTTGAAATAATAATAATAATAATAATGAGTAATAATAATAATAATGATAATAACAATAATAATAATAATAATAATAATAATAATAATAATACAATAACAATACCAAAGAAATCCAGTGAAACCAAAAAAGGCTTTAGAGGTTCAGCGAAGGAGATTGTCCATTCAGTTCCTTTCCAACTAGCGTGGAAGGACATCAACACAGATTATACTCCTGCTGCCATCAGATGATGGATATATGTTGTCAGAGTAGAGATGTATCCATCATATATCCTTTCAGTATAAAAGGATCTGTTGAAATGAAAAATATTTAACTCAAGGAGATAGTAAAGAATTTACTGAGAAAAAAGACGTCTTTCCACTCAAGGTGTTCGCTCCCACAGGTATGCAAGATAAAACCTCTTTTATCGTGTACCAAGATTTAAAACTGGCTGCAACCCTTGTCCACCAAAAAGAAAGCTAACAGTGATTCTGAGAAAAAATAATAATACAAATAATAATACACTGCGTAAAGAGATTCAGCTGGTGGGACATTAGCACGCGGACAGCGAGTTGCGCATGGCATGTGGCCGTTCCCCCACTCCAGCCATGGGAGTGAGAAAAATTGAAGAATGCAAGTAAATGTGTGCAGCAATTAACAAAAGAGCTTACTTAACAACTTGGATTTCTGTTGATGTCAGACTATTATACTCAAGAGAAATCCACGTTGTGAGAAGTGTGTCAATCATGATTAATGACTCTGGCCGAAGTTAAAGAACATCGTACTTTATTTTTGTAAAAGATCAAAGAGGTGTAAGACCTGACTCAGTTCATTCTTTCAGCTCAGCATCCATTCCGTCCATGTAACTCTATATTGCATGATCCCCCCCCAACAACACACATATCTGATGCAGATTTCCTCAGTAATAACCTCACTACTCCACCCGCCAGTAAAATTCTATTAACACATACCCGGTGAAGTCTCAAAAACACACAGCCACCATAACCAATTCAAACTTCTCGCCAAACTAATGTACATCACTTCATGAACCACCACCCAGACATCCACCCCTCAGATCCTACCCTACCCAGAAAGACACCAGGGCACTTATGACTAAGATGTGACCCTCACTGCTCTTCCCTGCTACAATACCAGCCACACATAGAACTCCTCAAGAATCCACTATACACACACTGCAATGCAACCGTCTCCCCCACCTCCCCCACACACAGAACAACACACTGACTAACCTCAGGTACCTCAGTGTCACAACACAGACTCCTGCAACATAGCAAAAGATCTCTGGTGTCGCCCTGATGAAGTTGTCGGTTTCCTGTGGTCCAATGGTTTCACGTCAGAGGTGTGGTCCTCTCGTACGATTACGTATGTTTGCAGACTTAAAACTGGATGGGTTCGATGTAATTAGATTCCCTTTTAAATTTTATAACATCCCAATCTAATGTTAAGCTATTAAAAAAAAAATAAGAAAGAAAACTTTCCTCAAGAAGTTAACATCGTAGGGAAGTAAAAAAGAAAAAAAAAGAAAAAAAAAAAAAAAATTGTTCTACCGGGCGTCGAGCCTGGGTATTAACTTTGCTGTGTTCGGTGTGTCTAACACCCCACCCTTTCCCACCCCGCCAGATATTGGTACGTAGTGATTATTTGTTTGAAATTATTTACTCGTGGTGGCGGTCATTCGTCGTCCAAGGGGCAGCTTTTACATACTTATTCCCTTCCCCCATCAACGGTCTCTACCTGTCCTGAGATGAATGAATCGCAGACCGTAGCAATAATATAAATGTACATGATCATTGGACTGTAGTTCACTTTGCTTTTGTCTGGAAATAACTGTCCTTTTTCTCACTCTTCAGCTCCAGGAAGTTTAATTTCACTCTTTAAGTTCCACATAATTTTCTTTGATAGGCTTGGAAACACTTTTCGAATTCAAAGGGGGTTAGGTATTATCATCACTATATTGTTGTAACTCCAAAAACAACAAACCTAATTACCATTTCCATCAAGTTAATGCCGAGCTCCAGCGAGACGCTACCCCTAAATCACCAAGGCGCTAGTCGAGAAAAAGTGCCATGGAGAAGGATATCACGCGGTAGCACTAAAATCTTCAGCCACTGAAGTACGTCACATCAGTTAATGAAGAACGAAAATCTTGAAGTTAAAGGGGTAAAAATATAATTAATTTGCATATCTTCCCACGTACGAAAACGACTGTGTTGTTATTAGTTCAGGAGGAGTCTTTTTGAACTGTCGGTGACATGATGTGTTAACCTTCTGAGCCAGTCTAGCAATGGTACCGGTGATATAAATACAGGAACAAAAAAAAAGCAAAATATTTGGGGTCGTTGTCTTTACAAATATATATATATATATATATATATATATATATATATATATTGTCTTTACGAGTATATATATATATATATATATATATATATATATATATATATATATATATATATATTATGAAATCTGTAGTCTCTATAGATACCCTATACTATGAAAATTGTACTGACTCCGAGCGATGATGTTTATTGAAAAGTAATAGGGTTTAGGAGAAATATGCTGACTCGTGAGTGTGATGTGCTGGTGAATGGAATGACGAGAAGTGGTAGAATAATTTTAAGACCACCAGGACAGCAAAAGAAATGAAGCATCATTTATGACAGAACAGTAGGGGGACAGATGAGCTTTATGACTGGACGTTTTTGCAAATAATAATAATATTAATAATAATAATAATAATAATAATGATGATGGTGATGATGATAATAATAATAATGTGTAAATAATAATAATAATAATAATAACAA